>NW_007232915.1:0-30731 GCF_000164805.1 Carlito syrichta
TTTGAGGTTTAATGAGAGGAAAGCTGTGGTTCAGAGTGTATATGCTGATTCTGGCATCCACAAACAGGTGTATGAGCTCACTGGAACTTATTTCCCTCTGCCTTACAATCTGTCCATTCAGCAGTGTGTAGTCTTGGTTCCTAGATTAAAATGGGGGTATAAAAGAGGAAAATAATGGAGGAAGAGGGAGTCAATAGGAAGTTAAAGAGAGAGAAGAGTGAGAGGGAAAACAGACATACATACCAACTATCAGGTGAGAAAGAGACACAAGGCTGGAGAGAAGTGGAGGAAGACACGTAAGAAAGATTTCCTAAAGAATACTGATAGCTACACAGAAACAGACCAATATAAACATGAAACAGTATAAGTCAGAAGGCAAACAACGATCATGATCAAAATAAACAATCAAACTGATAAAATCATAAGTCACAATAAGAGATCAGACTAAAATCACTTCAGCTCTGATCTCGGCCTCTCCCCTTTGTTTTTCCATTGCAGGCAGCTAGGTTTACTCACAGTTTGGATTTGGCTTCCTGGGAGTTGCTTTTATCTGATTTGGCTTAGGGGTGGGGCTTTGTCTCCTGTTTAGCAACGTTACCTTAGGAACCAAGGTGGAGTTTGTTGATAGGTGGGCAGGGCAATGGAAATCTCTGCCTGGAGAAAGGCGGAGGCAGGTTCTCTTTCATAGATCCCTTTCTCTCCATTTGTCTGGGTCCCCAAGCTTGGGGTCACGGGCTGAGTGCCTCAGCCAGGGTGGGCCCGGGGCTCCAGAGCTCCAAAGCTCCTACGAGCAGGCAGTGAGTGGCAAGAGTGGCTCTGGGCCCCCCACAGGGTACTTCAACCAGGAATGGGACTTTAATTTTTAGAGCAGTTTTGCATCCACAGCAAAATGAAGAAGACACAGAGACTTTTTTCACTCTTTTTTGCTTCAGAGAGGGAAGCAAATCTTTGTGTGAATAAAAGATGGAACTGAGGACACACTAAGCACTCATCCTGGTCATTTCTCTTCCCAGCTTTTGAAAAAAAAAATAACCTTTCAAACAACAGTTAACTTTTGACACAATGTCAGCATGTAACTCAGAGGCATACAATGATCCCGACATGTCACCTCTTTAGAAAGACAATTTGTCCAATGCCTAAAGCTGATTCCTGATGGGCTGGCTACAACCTGCCACAGAGTAGGAGAACCAGATACTCAGGCATCCAGCACGGCTGGCTTTGTGGCAGGAGAACCCTTCTGCCCCGGCTCTGACAGCTCTGTGGAGAAAGGACCCAGGCGCAGAGCCAGGCTCGCTTCCACCATGTGCAGAGGGCAGAGGATGGGGAGGCACCTGCGCAGGAACAGCACGCTGTGGGTCAGACCCAGTGATCCCCAGTTGGCACCCACCATCAGGAGACGTGGCTCCATGTGGTCACCCCTAACACCCTCCCCTCCCTTCATACCCGAGAGTCCCAGGCCCCAAAAGTGACATGTCCAGAGTGGCAGCATCACAACCTGAGCCTGCACGCTCCAAACCCATGCTGCACTCTGCGGCCCAGCCTGGCACTACCTGCTGTCCACTGAGTGCACCTAAGCACCTCATCTGCTGGACAGACAGCTGTGTCTGCACCTGGTGGTGCTGCACATAGAGCCCTCTGCAGACGGCCTTCCCTAGACCAGCCATGTGAAGCTTCCTTCCCACGTACCAGCTAAAAAACACCAGGATGCCCTCCTCCTGCAACCTTGAACTTCCTCAGACAGGATGGAACTTTCCAGATCCACCTCAAATGCCCATCTCTGGTTTCCTAGAAGCAAGGAAGTACTGACAACAGGCGCTGGCTAGAATCACTACACCCAACCTGCAGGGTACTTTTTCAGGCTGAGTGCCCATTCCTTTCCTCCACCAGGGAGGAAATCACATGATGTGCCTGAGTGAGGACCTCGAAGGGGGGAAGGGCAGGAGCAGGCAGGGCATGCTCAGGAGGGTGACAGCAGAGTACCACAGGGCAACACGGGCCCAGCCCAGCTCACTCACTCAGACTCAGACTCATCACCAAATACATGGAAGCCATTAGAAGTGTCGCTGCCCCTTGCCTTCCCAGCACATTCCCAGGTGGCAGGAGCAGAATGAGGAGAAAATGCTCCAGTTGGGCCCCCAATCCTAGAGCCACATGGCACACCTATATCAGTTGCCAGGGGCTCCTGCAACTGTGGGCTCAGAAGCAGTGCACTGCCTGTAGATGGGTCCTGACACACCATCTTGAATCCCCGGAACAGTGGCTGCCAGTCAACTTTGAGACCACCTTTCCAGCTGCCTTGGACCATGTACCTTCATGAGTCACCCCCCAG
Source organism: Carlito syrichta (assembly GCF_000164805.1). Lineage (NCBI taxonomy): Eukaryota > Metazoa > Chordata > Mammalia > Primates > Tarsiidae > Carlito > Carlito syrichta. The sequence continues at coordinate 2,330 of NW_007232915.1, forward strand.
AGTCATCCTCTGTGTCTGAGTCCTCCGTTGAGGGCTGAGTGGAGGCCGGCAACTCCACCAGTTTGAGGTCGTACTTTTATTCCTTCCCCATCTGGTGGGAGTTGGTGCTGTCTGTGTCCCACTGGACCCTCATCCAGCCGTCCTCTCCCAGCTCACCAATCACTCGGCCTAGGCCTGGGGGAGGCCCATCCTGAAAAAGCCAGGTACCAGTCAGTGAGGAGGCTGTGTGCACTGTCCTGTCCTGATCGGCCCTGCCACCCTCCATGAGGGGCATCACTAGACACAGACTTCACCACTGCTGCAAAATGTTTAACTCGCATTTTTTTTAATTAAACACCATGTAAAATGTCTCATGTTCTTTTACCAAAGAAAAGAAAGTAGGGAAAAGGATCACCTCAAGCAAGTCCTCCTTGAGCAGAAGCAGAGTACAGCCTGCAGTACAGGGCCTTCACTATGGAGTTGGTAGCTTTCTTGACCATCGCCCCCACAAGTTTCACAACAGTGGACATCCGAAGCCAGAACCCCACACTCCCCACCCCTTCTGATTCTCCCAGGCCCCGCAGAGGAAGCTGCGCCTCACATCTCCATGGAAGGAAGCTATTGAAGTAGGTCCCTGAGCCCAGACACTTTCGTTTCTGAGATGGCTGTGACGAAGCCCAGGTTTAGCAGTACAGTTGAGCACACCCAACTGGAACCTCGGGAAGGTGAACGCTGCCCACAACTCAGGCTATGATAAGTGATCTCTGTCTGGGGGTACTGGACAGAACTAGAGGTGGCACACTCTGAGGGAATATGGTGTGGTGGCTCTGCACAACTGCCACGAGATGACTGGATTGGGGCACCAGACGCACAGCATCCACTCGCAGCAGCAGCACCGGGCCTGATGCTTGGGCCCACCAGACACATGGCAAAGGAGGAGATAGATCCTATCACTTATGTCACATCCCACTGGGCCCCAGCCAGTGAGTGTTATGAAAATAGGTGGCAGTCTTCAAAACCCAACTCTGCCAAGGGGCCCGACAGACACTGTCATGTCTCCCTGTGTGACTATATTTAGCGGCTCAGGAAAAACCATGATGCCTGCCAATTACATGTGTCCTAAGTCAAGATAGTCAATGATTACAATTTCCACCCGCCAATATCCTGTCAAACAGGATTGTAGAAGGTGGCTGGTATGTGCTAACATGGTTAGATAAAATTTCTGAGTACCTGATCACCCCCCTTCCAAAACACACCTCGCATGACCCTGGTTCCAATCTCCATCATGGCAGCCAGTTCCGGCCCTGACACAGAGAGCTGCACTGGAGGTGTCTCCTTCCTGGTCTCCTCCAAAACTGTGCTGAAGCTCCTCAGGCATAAGCATTCATATCTTCCTCAATACTGTCACAACTGGTACTTGTCAGAGTACCCAAGCAACAGCTGAGCCCATGTAGCCACCACATCTTTTCTTAATATACACCAAAAGATCAGTAAGTATTGATGAAAACAGTAATTTTAAAGAAGGCGCATCCTATTTTTATCAATTAATACAATAAATACTGTTAAAGCTTTTCTGATTAGATCTAGAATTAAAAAAGCAAAAGGAAGGACAAAGATATAAATATGCTCAGAAGATTTAAAATATTTAGAAAAGCTACTTACTCTACTTCCAGGGAGTATCTCCCTCAAAACAGCAAAATGATTAACTTAGAAAGTTACTCATCATTTTTTTAGTAGGAATCTCACTCTGTTGCTCAGGCTGGAATGCAGTGGCACGCTCACAGCCATCGCAGCCATGATCTGCTGTGCTCAGGTGATTCTTCCACCTCAGACTTCCGAGCAGCTGGAACTAAAGGCACACAGGAGCACACCCAGCACCTTTCTTGATTTATTGTAGAGGCAAGGTCTCACCCAGTTGCCCAGGTGGGTCTCGAACCCCTGGGGTCAGGCAATCTTTTCACTTCTGCCTACCAAAGTGCTGGGATTACTGGTGTGAGCCACCATGCTCGGTCATTTTTTAAATAATAAAAAAAACTAAGATAGCCATCTAAATTTCTAACAATGGGAAACAACTTTAATTATGGTGTTGTGAAGAACAGAGCCAACAGCCAGGCAAGGATGTAGCCGGAGACAGGCCTGCTGTGGGCTTGACCCTGGCTGCCATCTGAAAACCTAGGTTTGGGGAGGTTCCCTAGGGGATAAGTGTAGCTGTTGATCCTGAACTGTCTGCCCAGACACAGGCTGTGCTGAGACCTGCTCTCCTCTGGGTTCTGAAACTTGGAACCAACCAGGCAGGAGGTGTCTGAGAGATCAGCCCCAGTGGAAACCTGGGCATGGAATCTCTAAGTAGCTTCCATGTAGACAGCATATAACATGTGTTGTCACAAATCAGTGCTGGGGAATTCAGCTTGTCCCGTGTGATCCTCTGGGAGGGCACTCTGGAAGCTAGCACCTGATGTCCCCCAGACTTTCCTAGAGGCGCTTTCCCTGTGCTGATCTTCATGGCTGCAGTAAATCGTAGCTGTGAGTAGGACTCTAGGCTAAGTCTTGGGAGCCCTCCCTGTGAGTTACAGAGCCTGGGGTGGTCTGGAGGACCCTGACAATTGGTGCCTGGGTAGCAACAGAGTCATCCATGGCATGAAACAGAAGTTGAGCTGCTGTCAGTTAAGAGTAGTAAAATTTACCAATGAACTTGAAAACAGTATATCTAACCCTAGGAGAGTAGCCATGCTGGATAAATGAGGGGAATGAGCCAGGGTGGTACAGTCCTGTAATTCCCTTGGTTTTTGTTTTCTCTTCTAGATAGGAGGGAAAATGACCCAAAGAGTCCCTAAGGTGGACTTGGGTGGGAGAAAGGGTCAAAATGTTAAAAGTTTGTGTTTCTCTCTCTTGAGAGAGTGTATTAAAAAGGTTAATCAATTCCCAGGGCAGGAGCAAAGATTTAGTAAAACTAGAGGGGGTTGGGCACAGTGGCTCATGCTTGTAATCCCAGCACTTAGGGAGGCCAAGGTTGAGAGAAATGCTTGAACCCAGGAGCTTGAGACTTTGTCTCTACCAAAAATAATGGTGTAAAAATTAGCCAGGAGTGGTGGCACATGTCTGTAGTCCCAGCTACTTGGGACATGGAAGTGCAAGGATCACCTGAGCCCAGGAGACCAAGTCTGAGGTAAGCCATGATCATGCCACTACTCTTCAGCATGGGCAACAGAGTGAGATTCTGACTAAAAAATAAAAATAAAGTAAATAAACTAGAGGGGAAACAATCTTTTCCTTAGCCTAGCTGCTGCCTTGGCCAAGGGCTCCCAGAAGGGTGCAGGGGTTTCAGTCCACCTGAGATCTCCCAAGCAGCTGTACTGGTTACCTTGAAACCACTGAATTTACTGTTAGGGGCTTGAATAAATTTGCAATAAAAAAGTGGGGGGATTTTTTTTTAGGTAACTTTATATTTTGTGGCTACAGCATATAGATATACACATAAAGTTAGTATAAAATGTGCTTATAATTTCTTAAATGATAGGGAGATCATCTTGATCAGGGAAAGTTGCAAATAGAAACATACATTCAGCCAGGCTCAGTGGCTCATCCTGTAATCCCGCACTTTGGGAGACTGAGGTGAGTGGATTGTCTGAGCCCACGGGTTCGAGACCCACCTGGGCAACTTGGTGAGACCTCTTCTCTACAATAAATCAAAAAATTAGCCAGGCATGGTAACGCACGTCTGTAGTTCCAGCTACTTGGAAGGCTGAGGAGGAAGGATCGCCGGAGCCCAGTAGGTCGAAGCTGCGGTGGCCGGGAGTGGCCAATGCACTCCAGTCTGGGCGACAGAGTGAGACTCCAACTCAAAAAAAAAAAAAAGAAAGAAAGAAACATACATTCATGAGACACACACTCCCTTGTTTGTTGCAGCCAGTGAGCCAACTGGAATTTAAACTTGTGAGTTCTATTAACAGAACAAGCTTCCATAACTAATGATTTGTGCTTTGACTTTTAGCTATTGGAGCCTTAGGGAAAAAAGAAGAGAATATAAAAAGAAAAGCCATTTCTCGAAATACACTCTTATAATTTTTAAAAGCATGCCTCCTTAAGAAATCAGATGTATGACTCTCACAGGCTGATTGTTTTCAGTCTGATATAAATTTCTAAATGGGTCAGTGTGGACTCTAAGACTGAGGAGAACAAAAAAGCTTGGGGAAAACCTTGCTTTTTCACTTGGATTTTAACCAGAAGTCCTGAGCATTGCAGATTTTTGTCCAACGAATAACACTATAAACCAGTCAGATCTAACAGACATATAGAACATGCTATCCAAAAAAACCTAGAATACATATTCTTCTCAAGGACATACAGAACACACTCCTACATAGATTATATGCTAGGCCACAAAATAAGTCTTAAATTTAAAAAGACCTATTAAATTACCTTTTATAACCAAAATGACTAGAAATTAAATAGAAGAAAAAGTAGAAAATTCATTAGTATATGGAAATTAAACAACATACAATAAGCAACCAGTGGATAAAAAAAGGAACACAAGGGAAATTAGGAAATACTCTGAGACAAATGACAATACTACATGCCAAGATATACTGGTGCAGTGAGAGCATTGCCAAGAAGCGCGTTTAAACTATAAAAGCACCCAAAAAAAGATCTCAAATCAATAACAACTCTACACCTAGAGGAATTAAAAAATAAGAGCACAATAAAATCACAGTTAGCAGATAAAAGGAAATAATAAATATTAGAGAAGAGATAAATGAAATAGGGGCTAGAAAAACAAAAGAATCAACCAGGCCAAAAGTTGGTTTTGAAAAGACCAACAAAACTGACAAAAATTTAGGTAAATCAACTAAGAAAAAAGAAGATGCAAATAGCTAAAATCAGAAATGTACTACCAACATCAAAATTAAAAGGATCACAAAGAAACACCACAGCCAACTGTATTTCAACAAATGAGATGGCCTAAATGAAATGAACAAATTCCTAGAAACACGCAAATTACCTGAATGAATGCAAGAATAACTAGAAAATCTGAAAAGACCTTGAACAGGTATACAGACAGAATTAGTAATTAAAAATCTCTCAACAAGGAAACAGATGGCTTATCTGGTAAATACTACCAAACATATAAAGAAGAATCAACACCAATTCTCAAACTCTCCTAAAAACAGAACATGAGAGAACACTTATTAATTCATTCTTTGGGGCCATTATTACCCTCCTAACTCTAAAACCATAAAATGATGCTAAAAGAAATTGAAGAAGACCTAAATAAATGCAGACATCCCATGTTCATGAAATGGAGATTAACATTAAGATGACAATATTCTCTATAACAATCTACAGATTCAATATACTCCCTAGCAAGATTCCAATGGCCATTTTTGCAAACATGGAAAAGCAAACCCTGAAATTCATATAACAATGCAAAGTAACCTTGAGAAAGAAAAACTAAGTTGGAGGACTCACATTTCTGAATTTTAAAACGTTCAAAACGTTCTGAATTTTTTTTTTTTTTTTGAGTTGGAGTCTCACTCTGTCACCCAGACTGGAGTGCAGTGGCTGCTCTCGGCCACCGCAGCCTCGACCTGCTGGGTTCTGGCGATCCTTCCACCTCAGCCTTCCAAGTAACTGGAACTACAGGCGTGCGCTACCACACCCGGCTCATTTTTTATTTATTGTGGAGATGAGGTCTCGCCAGGTTGGCCAGGCGGGTCTCGAAGCCGCAGTCTCAGGCAATCCACTCACCTCAGCCTCCCAAAGGAGCAGGATTACAGGCTGAGCCACTGAGTCCGGCTTTCGTTCTGAATTTTAAAGTGTTCAAAACAGTGTGATATTGGCATATTCACAGACATAAAGGATAAGAGAATGGAATTGAGTCTAGAAGTAAACCTAAACATCTATGGTCTGATTTTTGCCAAGGATACCAAGACCTTGAGAAAGAAAAGTCTTTTCAACAAATGGTATTGGGACAGCCAGATAACCAAAAGAAAAAGTCATACTGTGTAAAAAAAAAATTGCCTAGAAACAGACCAAAGATCTAAATATAAGAGCCAAAACTATAAAACTTACAGAAGAAAACAGAATAATCTTCATCAACCTTGGATTTGGCAATGGTTTCTTGGATATGATGCCAAAAGCACAGACAACAAAAGAAAACTAGATAAATTGGATATCATCAAAATAAAAGACTTCTGTCCATCAAAGAAAATGCAACCCCAACAGGGAACAGGAGAAAATATCCTCAAATCATATATCTGATCAAGATCTACAGATCTGTGAAGGACCCATATCCAGGACATTTTTGAAAGAGTTTGAGAACTAGTGTTAATTTTTTGTTAAATGTTTGGTACATTTCCATGGTACATTTACTGGTACTCCTACAACTCAAAAAAAAAGAGATGACAACCCCATTAAAAATGGATAAAATACTGGGAGCCATGACTCATGCCTGTAATCCCCCGGCAGTTTGGGAGGCCAAGGTGAGAGGATTGCTTGAGATCAGGAGTTCAAGACCAAACTGGGCAACATTGTGAGACCTCATCTCTACCAAAACAAACAAAAACCAAATAAACAAACAAAAAAACTTGAACAAGCATTTCTCCAAAGAAGATACATAAATGGTTAACAAGTGCATGTGAAGAAGGCCAATGTCACTCATCATTAGCAAAATGCAAAGCAAAGCACACCCACCAGGATGGCCTTAATAAACACACACACACACACACACACACACACACACACACACACACACACACACACACACACATAACTGGTGTTGGCAAGGAAGTAGAGAAACTGGAACTCTGGGTAGTTGATAGTGGAAACATCAAATGGTGCAGTGCTATGGAAAAGTTTGGTAGCTTTTTGGCAAAAACACACAGTACTACCATATGATCCTGCAATTCCACTCCTGGGCATACAGTAAAAACAGGAAACAGGTGTTCAAACTAAAATTTACATCCACATGTTCCCAGCAGCACTCCTCACAAAAGCCAAAAGGTAGAAATAACTCAAAGGTCCATCAACAGATAAATGGATAAACAAAATGTCATATAGTCATACAATGAAATATTTTTCAGCCATAAAAAGAAACATAGTACCAATATATATCAAACAAAATAAGCCAGACATAAAAGGCCACAAATTTTATGATTCCATTTACACAAAACATCCAGAATATGCAAATCCATGGAGACAGAAAGCAGACTTGTGGTTGCCAGCGACTGAAGGGTAAAGGAAATCAGAAGGCATGGCTAACTGGGTGCATTTGGGATAATGAGAGAGCTCTGAAACTAGACAGTGGTACACAAAATTATGAAAGTATTTAATACCACTGAATTGTGAATTTATAATGGTACATTTCATGCTATTTGCATTTTAACAAAACAAAAAAATTTTAAGAGAGAAAGCAAGGCAAAATTTTGGCATTTTCATAAAGGCCCTAATGCCACGCTGACCTACCAATCAGCTGCAATGCCATCTGCACCAGGGCGAGTGTGCCGGAGTGGAGGAGGAGGTCAAGGTTGTTGGCATCCTGCCACAAGGTGAGCATACTGAGCAGCACCAGGAGAAAGCATTCCTGTGGGATGGTCCCCAGGCTTGGTCCCGACAGATTCTCCTTGGTAATGGTTTGCAAGGGTACAGGCTGGATACCTGACAAGCATTAGCACCCACTTACATTTCTTGTGTACGGATACAAGAATATACACAATGCAGAACGCACTGGAGATTGTTACAAACTGTGTCTACTTTTCCAAGGGTTTCCATAGAGACTGGAAGCTCTGTCATGCTATGCAATGATCTTTGCACCTACCCCGCAAGCATGTCTCTCTCCTTCTGCCTGAGAGACTTAGCATGCTGCTCTCTAAATATCCCTGGTACCCTCTCCCATTCCTTCTACCTCAAATATAACAGTCATGTTTCAGTTTTCTTCCACAAAACCAAACCTAGATGCTCAAATATCTAAGAAACAAATATTAAATACAGGACACAGATACTTTAGAGTATATGGCATCAGTGAGACACATAAAAATGTAAAAGCTTTATATTAAAGTACTTCAAGATTGTGTCTTCTGCTAAATTTTGAAAGTTTTCTGAGAAACTCTCTTGAGAAATCTGAGAAAGCTAACAGCAGCATAGATTATTAATTTAATGTACAAAGTTATTAAAGTCTTCCCCAAAACAAAACGCATCTGCAAGTTTCCACAACACATAATTATGGCCAGGCTGTGAAATAGTGTCAAGGCAATCACTGACATTACTGCAACATCAATTTTAACACAGTTTTTTAACCACAAGGTTTTTTTAAAAACTCACCAAGCTCTTTAAAGTTGTCATTTACATCCATCAAAACATGTCGTATATTCTGAACAGCCCAAGCATATAGCTTGCCAAAAGTTACTTCTAGCAGCATCCAATTAAAAGGTGGGATCAAATCAACATCCTTTAAACAATCTGAAAGGAGCTTCCTTTCAAACAAAGATAAAGAATTTTATATGGGACACTGCCAGACCTTTCACTTTAATAGAACAATGTTTTGTTGCCACAGTTTCCTTAACTAAGAAAAAAAAGTGATAAAACCTTACTGTATATCAACTCCCTCGGGAATAAGACTTTGTCAACAACAGAAAATAGCATACTGCACAGATGGAAGTAAGAAATTTTTGCTTGCCAGTTTTAAAATTGTATCTGTCTCTTCCAGGTGAACATCTGCTCTCTCCAACTGCAAAACACCAGCACATACAGTTGAGTGTGGTGCACATCACCCAACATAGAAAACCATCTTCGCATTGAATGTTACTTGCTTCAGGAGGCACTTCCTCATTTTCTCCACATCCACAGACTCTTCCTTAAGCACAAACTCAGCAATTGTACTAAGGAGTGCAGACTGCAGAAAAAGACCCTGTACATTCTGCTTCAGTCACTTGTACTTGTGGACATCTGCAACCATACTCAACAGTGGCTGCCACTTGTCCTAGCAAAGGAAAATGACGTTCAGCATTGGTCTACTCTACTAATATTAACCTGTGCTCTACAGAAGTTATTCAAATGAATATAAGTAAATAATGCCAACAGGTTTAAATTGGCAAAATATTTTAGGTTTAGTAACTAATATATGCTTTTAAAACTATGCTATAAATATGCTTGCAAATGAGCCGAATGCGTTAGATCATGCCTATAATCCCAGCATTTTGGAAGGTGGAGGCAAGAGGATTGCCTGAGCCCAGGTCTTCAAGATCAGCCTGGGCAACTTGGCAAGACCTCATCTCTACAATAAATCAAAAAATTAGCCAGGCATGGTGATGCGCATCTGTAGTTCCAGCTACTTGGAAGGCTGAGGCAGAAGGATCACCTGAGCTCAGCAGGTTGAGGCTGTGGTGACCATGAGCATGTCCCTGCACTCCAGCCTGGGCCACAGAATAAAACTACAACTCAAAAAATATATATGCTTGTAAATGAATTTATAATATCTAAAGTATAATTTTCATACAAATTTAAGTTACAGTTCATATTAATTTGTTTAATAACCACATGGATCAGTACAGTTTCTAAAACAAAGAATACATTCATTTAATGAATGGTGAATAAATAATATACAAGGCAGTACCAAAAATAAAAGGGAACACTTCTCTAGCTATAACCCTAAACAGAACACAATTAAGTCAAGTACACTAAACATCACTGGGTCCTACTTCCAGGAACAACCCTCACTACCAAAGATATTCAGGCACAAAGGCATAATACTTGTGGGTCCTCTGCTATGCACTGTGTTGCTCTTCAGCCAATCTCAGAATCACAGAAAATGCTGCACCTTGGGTGGTTTCATGGTAATAGGTCTTTTGTCCGCAGTCTTTAGACTATAAGGTAAAATGCAAGCTTCTTCTAAATCACTCTCTTCATTTCCAACTTTTTCTTCACCATCGGTAGATTCAGGCTTCTTAGGAACTATGTTTAAAGACACCTTATGTTACAAAAATTATTTATTTAAATGTAATCTAAAATTAAGAGATACTCAAATTTGCATGAAGAACAAATACATTATTCAAACACACATGGGAACAATGTTATAAACTGCAATGCTCACACAACAAAAGTGAAAGGATAGAGAGATGCAAGTAGAAGTGGATGCGGGGGAGGCCTACAGGTTCAGCAGACCTTCCTTAAAGTCCAAATGGTGGACGTTTGGGTCCTGACAGGTCCTTTGGACTGCTGGAAACACTCAACTCTGCTGTTATAGCACAAAAGTCGCTACAGACAATGTGTAAGTCAAGAGATGTGTAGCTGTGTTCCAAGACAGCTTTATCCGTGGGTGCTGCCATTTAAACTTCAAGTAACTTTCATGTCACAAATACTATACATCTTTTGATTTTATAAACAATTTAAAACTGAAAAATCAAGTCTTAGCCCATGGGTAAAACAAAGCAAACAACAGATGGGATCAGCCCACAGTCCCTGACTGGTTCACACTTATCTAGTCCAGTAGTTCTCTCCAGGTGTAACTAAGTCAAATGGATGCCTTTACCACATAAGCCACTTTAATTAGGAAAATTTTCACAGAATTTACCACGTGACATGTGGTATTTCTTCCTTGTTTTTATCTCTTTTACAATTTTTGGTTGAAATCTCCTCGGTATATAATAATATAAAAAGTAGGCAAAATGAGAATACATCTGGGCAGGCAAGGGCTAATATAGCAGGCATGGGTTGCTCAACTCTACAAATTCCCAAAGAAGGTCTGTGCCTTCAGGACACACCCTGCTCCTAGGAGCTATGGTCTGAGCCCTGAGAATACCTGGGAACACCCTGCCTGAGAGACGTTCTGATATACCTGAGGCCAAGGGCCTTGTATACGAGTTTGGACAGATCATTTATGCTAACAATGTGACTTATGGTAACCACCTGTTTTGTTCTGGGATTCTGGAGTCTAATCGAAGTCAGTCAGAGGGCACTGCCAGCCTATGTGACTGGCACCCAACAGAAATCCTGGACAGACAGCAAGGCTTGGGTGGAGCTGCTGTGGCTGACAACTCTTCACACATGTTGTCACACACTGTCACACATCCCCACATGACTCCACTGGGAAGACACTAGGAGCTTACATCTAGTTTTCCCTGAACTTCCTTCCATGCGCCCTCCCCTTTGCTAATTTTAATCTGTATCCTTTTGTAGTCATAAACTATAACTGTGAGTTCAGTGGAGTCCTTTGGTGAATTTCCAAGCCTGAGGGAGAGCCTGGGGATCCCTGACACTGCACCAGAGGAATAAGTACTTAACTTCTGAAAGAAAGATAACCAGCTTCAAATACCACACAATAAATCTATAAGTTCACAACAAGAAACTTTAAAAGGTAACAACATGGGCCTGGAATCCACAGCCACATGGCTAAATGGTGGCTGGGTCCCTGCCCAACACTGAGCCAGGCCTGCTTCCCAGGTCTGCACGCCAGCTGAGGCTCTGGGTGCCAGGGTTAAATGAATCTCAGAAGTGTCACTGTTGGGCCATCCTGATCCAAAGCACTCCCAGGATTCAGATAAGGTGCTGTGGCTTAAGAGTGTATTCAGGAACAATCAACTTATGATGGCTTCTAAAACACTTTAGTCTTTCAGAAAATTATTGTTCAAAATGCCCATCAAAAATTCAGTACTTAATATTGCTTAGTAAGCTGACCTGTGAATAAATCAGTAGCACTATTCATAAGAATAAAATTGGAAATTTCTGTAGTTTATTTAAAATCAGAATTGACTACATTCTAAAGTGTTTTATGTATTTTTATTGAAATTTGTATTATTTAACACAAAAAGTCTTACACAGTTACTCCCATGAAAATGTTGGTATCTCTTTTAGTTCCCTTATAATTATTCTACATGTATCAGAATACTCAATATTTTCCAAGAAAAACCATTTATTTACAAGAATAGGAAGAATAAATCATAAATTTAAATGTATCCATATATCTCATTATCAAAACATCTAATAAAAACACTTCCTGACTTTCGGCAAGATGGCCACAGGGCAGCTTGGTCTGTGAGACCCTGCACAAAAGAGAACACATAAAGACTCTAGCTCTCTCCCAGGGGCTGCAGTTCCCATCGTCAGCAGCCTGCTCTTCACACGGAGCTCAACTGTCACCACTCAACTGTCACCACTGCTCAAACATCACGGCGGTCTGGGCAGCCACTGCAGCTGCCACCATCGCTGCCACCACCGCCACAGATGATGCACAACTTCAGACTGCAAAGCCCCTGCAAGCAAGATCTACTGAGACCACTGCCGCTACCACTGCCACCATTACACCCCACCTCTCGTCCGGAGCCAGGCTTGTGGAGCTCTTCCCATGTACCATGAGGTGGCTGCTGCCATTGCTGCTCCCATTGCCAACTCCCTCCTGTCTGGGGCAAACAGCTGCAGATAAGGGTCATCTGGAGAGGTGAGATAGCAGCACCTGCTGGCAATTCACAGTAACAACAGGAAAATGGGAAAAACAGAAGCTTGATAAATAGACACAGGCCAAATCTGAGTGGTGAACTGGGCAGGGAGCCCAGATCTGAACTGCCCTTCACAGGAGGCCAGGGGCAACTGGCCCTAACTGCAAACAAATTTATCTGCCTGTAAACACAACTAGAAATCAGAACTGAAAGAACATTGGACTTAAACGAAAAGTCTCAGAGTGTACTTGATTGGTTCTGTTAGTTTACTGACTTGAATCTATTCCTTTTGTTTCATTCTTTTTTATTCTCTATAAACCCCATCTTTGTATAAAGGAAAATCACACCAATAAGGAGGTTGGTGAGCTTATACATTAGCAATATGGTATGTTTTAGTTTTTTCATATGATAGTTGGTTAGTTTGCAATCGTGGTTTATTCTTTTATTTGTTTCTGTTTTTGTGTCTCTCTCCATTTGTTGGTACACTCATCAGATTTTCCTCTTACTCCTCTCTCTTTCCACCCCCCCTTCCTCCCACTGCCCACTCCATTCTCCTCCCCCTGTTAACCTCATTTTGCTTTCAGGGAGTAAACCTACAACCCCATGGCATGGACAGATTACAAGACAGTGGGAAATGGGTTTCAGATTATCCATACACCTGTCAGCAGATACTGGAATCTGCAGAAAGGTTTTGAATCACAGTTCCTGCCTTAAGTAAATCTCAAAACTGCAAAAAAGACAATGCCCAACCTACAGTCCAACTCCAGAATTGAGCAAAGCAAGAGGAAATAAATAAGGAAGAATAGGAGATTGAGTAAACAAAAGTAAAAGCAACCCCTCCACCCCTGAATAACAGAATTAAAAAAGATGGGGAAGTGGAGGGAAGGGAAAAGTAGGGAGGAAAAATATGCACAAATGAAGAAAAACCAAAAGAAGAATATAGGTCTCACACAGACCCCTGGGAGGTCAGACACTGAGAAAAAAGACTTTGGAACACAAACAATGAAAAGTGACCAGAATGACTGGTCACATGCAACAAACCCAGACATCAAGACATTAATAGAGAGAATTTTAAAAATTGAGAAGAGGCAAGAGGAAAATAGGAAGGAGCTGATGACATAAATAACACCACTAAAGAATACTGTGATGGAAATGAATAACAGACTAATAAGCATGGAAAGCATAATTAGCCAAGCAGAAGAAGCTTTGGTCTCAAAGCTTGAAGACCAAAACACAGAACTAACCCAAATTGTCAAAAACAGAAAAGAAGCTTAAAAAGACAGAACAAAACTTTCAAGAGATGAATAATTACTTCAGGAGAAAAAAAAAAAACAAAGAAAATTGGCCTTCCTGAGGAACAGAGAGAAACAGAAGCAACACTGGAAGAAATATTTCATAAAATCATTCAAGAAAACTTCCCTCATCTCATCAGTGATGCAAAAATTCAAACAAAAGAGATTCAGAGTACCCCTGCAAGACAACAAATGAGAAGACTAACTCCCAGGAACACAATGATTCTCCTAAACAAAGTAGGTATAAAAGAAAAAATCCTAAAGGTGGAAAGAGAAAAAGGTCAGACTATCTACCAGGGAAGACCAATTAGAATACCAGCAGATTTATCGACAGATACCCTCCAGACTAGGAGAGCTTGGAGCCCTATCTTCAAAGTTCTAAAAAAAAAAAAAAATTTCAACTGAGAAAAACCTACCCAGCCAAGCTAAGCTTCATCCGTGAGGAAGAATTGAAATCTTTCCCAGATATCCAATCCCAAAGAACCTACACTGCCACCAGACCACCTCTACAAGAAGCACTTAAGAAAGTATTGAACACAGAAGAAAAGGAAAAAAGAACAACAACGTTCTTCACAGGAGTACAGGAAAAAGATTAAAAACACACATGAACCAACTCCAAAACCAAAAGAAACACAACAAACAAACAGGTACAACAACAACAACTCTGTAAGAACTTTATGATAGGGATCAACTCTCACATTTCAATAATTAGCCTGAATGTGAATGGACTAAATGCACCACTGAAAAGACATAGAATGGCAAAACGGATAAAATATCACCAGGCAACAATTTATTGCCTTCAAGAGACTCACCTCACTAGAAAGGACAATCAGAGACTCAAAGTAAGAGGATGGGAAACAAATGTTCAGGTGCGCGGAACACAAAAGAAAGGAGGAGTTGCGATCTTTTTTTTTTTTTGAGTTGGAGTCTCACTCTGTCGCCCAGACTGGAGTGCAGTGGCCACTCCCAGCCACCGCAGCCTCGACCTGCTGGGCTCCAGCAATCCTTCCGCCTCAGCCTTCCGAGTAGCTGGAATTACAGGCATGTGCTACCATACCCAGCTGATTTTTTGATTTATTGTAGAGATGAGGTCTCACTGCCCAGGCAGGTCTCGAACCCGCAGGCTCAGGCAATCCACTCACCTCAGCCTCCCAAAGGCACGGAATTACAGGCTGAACCACCAAGCCCGGCTATGCGATCTTAATCTCAGACAAAATACCCTTTAAGCTATCAGAAATTTTAAAAGATACAAAAAGTCACTACATAATGATAAAAGGTTCAATTCATCAGCAAGAAATATCCATCCTAAACATATATGCACCCAACATAGGAGTGCCAACATTCATAAAGCAGCTTCTAAGTAAACTAAAAAAAGATATTGACTCCAACACTATCATAGCTGGGGACTTGAATGCCCCACTCACAACCCTAGACAGATCATCAGGACAAAAAGTGGGCAACGAGATCCAAAACCTCAATGTGACTCTTGACCAAATGGACTTAATTGATAACTACAGAACACTTCATCCAACAGCCACAGGATATACACTCTACTCATCACCACATGGAACATACTTTAAGATCAACCACATACTTGGCCATAAATCAAGTGTAAGCAAATTTAAAAATATTGAAATTTTACCATACACCTTCTCTGACCACAGTGGAATAAAAATAAACAACAATACCAACAGCGTTCCCCCAAAACCCACAAAGACATGGGCACTAAACAGCATGATGCTAAACAACTCCTGGGTCAATGATGAAATCAAAACAGAGATTAAAAGATACCTGGAAACACATGAAAATGAAGAAACATCTTACCAAAATCTCTGGGATGTCATGAAAGCTGTAGTGAGAGGGGAACTCTTATCTCTGCAAATGCACATGAAAAAAATGGAAGGATCACAAATTAACAGCCTAACAAGTCACCTAAGGAAGCTGTAAAAGCAAGACCATCAAAATCCTAACTTCAGCAGAAGACTCCAGATCACCAAAATAAAGGCCCAAATCCGGGACATAGAAGACAAAAAGATAATACAAAAAAATCAATGAAACAAAGAAGAACAAAGAAACAAAGAGCTGGTTCTTTGAAAGGATAAACAAAATCAATGGTCCCCTAGCTAGACTGACCAAGAAAAAGAGAGAAAAAGCTCAAATAAACACAATCACGAACACAAAAGATGAAGTCACATCTGATCCTGAAGAAATACAAAAGATCATTAGAGACTACTATGTACAGCTGTATGGAAACAAACTTGAAAACCTTAAGGAAATGGAGGACTTACTAAAATTGCACAACCTGCAAAGGTTGAAACAAGAAGAAATCGAGACGCTAAATAGACCAATAATAATCAAGGAAATTGATTATGTAATAAGAAAACTACCTTCAAAAAAACCCCGAACCAGATGGCTTCCCAGCAGAATTCTATAAGACATTCAAGGAGGAGTTTATACCAATACTACTGAAAGTATTCCAGGTGATTGAGAAAGATGGAACTCACCCCAAATCATTTTATGAAGGTAACATCACATTGATACCCAAGCCAGGTAAAGACCCAACAAACAAAGAGAACTACAAGCCAATATCTTTGAAGAACATCAATGCTAAAATTCTCAACAAGTTCCTAGCAAACTGGATTCAACACCACATCTCAAAAATCATCCATCATGACCAAGTAGGCTTCATCCCAGGGATGCATGGCTGGTTCAACATTTGCAAGACAACAAATGTAATTAAATACATCAACAGGCATCAGAACAAAAACCACATGATTATATCATTAGATGCAGAAAGAGCTTTTGATAAAATCCAGCACCACTTCTTGATACAAGCATCTAGGCATACATGGAGCATACCTCAACATAGTAAAAGCCATCTATGAGAAACCTACAGCTAGCATACTCCTAAACAGACAAAAATTAGAACCATTTCCCCTGAAAACTGGAAAAAGACAAGGATGCCCACTCTCTCCCCTCCTGTTCAACATAGTATTGGAAGTCCTGGCTAGAGCATCAGAGAAGAGAAGGCAATCAGGGATATCCAAATAGGAAAAGAGGAAGTCAAGTTGTCTCTCTTTGCATATGACATGATTGAGTACCTTGGAAACCCAAGAGTATCTGTCAAAAGCCTCCTTGCACTGGTAAAGGACACTGGCAAAGTCTCAGGGTATAAAATAAACATGCAAAAGACAATCACATTTCTTTACACCAATAACAAAAAAACAGAAACCTAAATAAAAAGCACAATCGCATTCACAATAGCCACCAAAAAAATGAAATACCTTGGCATCTTCCTAACCAGAGACGTGAAAGACCTTTACAATGAAAACTACAAAATACTGCTCAAAGGCATCAGAGATGACACAAACAACTGGAAAAATATCCTATGCTCATGGATTGGAAGAATCAACATTGTGAACATGACCATCTTACCTAAGACAATCTATAGATTTAATGCAATACCCATCAAATTACAGCAACATTCTTCTCAGAGCAAGAAAACAAAATACAGGAATTCATATGGAAACACAAACAACCAAGAATAGCCACAACAATCCTCAGCAAAAAAAACAAAGCAGGTGGTATCACATTACCAGACTTCAAACTTTATTATAAAGCTACAATAATCAAAACAGCCTGGTATTGGTGCAGGAACAGGCATATAGATCAATGGGATAGAATTGAGATTCCAAGCCGGGTTCAGTGGCTCAGCCTGTAATTCCATGCCTTTGGGAGGCTGAGGTGAGTGTATTGCCTGAGCCTGCGGGTTTGAGACCCACCTGGGCAGCGAGACCTCATCTCTACAATAAATCAAAAAAATCAGCCCGGTGTGGTAGTGCATGCCTGTAATTCCGGCTACTTGGAAGGCTGAGGTGGAAGGATCACTGGAGCCCAGCAGGCAGAGGCTGTGGTGGCCTGGAGCGGCCACTGCACTCCAGTCTGGGCAACAGAGTGAGACTCCAAGTAAAAAAAAAAAACAAAAAAAACTGAGATTCCAGAAGCAAAACCTCAATTTCCCAACCAACTCATCTTCAACAAATCCTCCACCACCTACCACTGGGGAGAAGAGAACCTATTCAGTAAATGGTGCTGGGAAAAATGGCTGACCACATGCAAAAGACTCAAAAAAGACCCCTCTCTATCCCCATACACAAAAATTAACTCTAAATGAGTCAGAGAGCTAAATGTAAAACCTCAAACTATAAGAACCTTAGAAAATGAAGGACACACCATTATGGAAATTGGAACTGGCATTCAATTCCTGAACAAAACCCAAAATGATCAAGCCATAAGAGATAAGATAAATGGAACCTCATTAAACTGAGAAGCTTCTGCATAGCCAAATAAACCATCAAGAGAGCAGAGATACAGCCCACAGACTGGGAAAAAGTATTTGCCAACTCCACGTCTGACAAAGGTCTAACATCTTGGATCTACAAGGAACTCAAACATGCTGAAAAGAAAAAAACAAACAACCCCATTACAAAGTAGGCAAAAGATATGAACTTCTCAAAAGACACTTCTCAAAAGAAGACATACAAGCGGCCAACAGACACATGAAGAAATGTTCAACCTCACTAACCATCAAGGAGATGCAAATTAAAACTATACTGAGATACCACCTAACTCCAGTCAGAATAGACATTATCAATAACAAAAAACAACAGATGCTGGAGAGGATGTGGTGAAAAGGGAACACTTCTACACTGTTGGTGGGAGTGTAAACTAGTGCAACCTCTGTGGAAAGCAGTGTGATGATTCCTAAAAGCTCTAAATATCAACCTCCCATATGACCCCACAATCTCCCTACTGGGAATATACCGTGAAGAGCTCAAATCACTCTATAAAAAAGATACCTGCACACATATGTTTATTGCAGCATTATCCACAATAGCAAGAACCTGGAATCAACCATGCTGTCCATCAAAAGAGGACTGGATTTAAAAAATGTGGTACATATACACGATGGAATACTACACAGTCATTAAAAATAACAAAATCATGAATTTCGCAGCAACCTGGATGGAACTAGAGTCTATAATACTGAGTGATCTTTCACAGCAACAAAGATCTGAGTATCACATGTTCTCACTCATAAGTGGACCTTGAACATCTATCTTAATACTATTAGAAAAGGATCGACAGTGGTGTGAATCTGTGGGAGGGACAGGGAGGGCAAAGGTGGTGGGATAAATGGTATTCAATACCTGTCTGGGGACGGGGGGTCATCCATTATCAACAAAGGTGCCTGAACAATGCATATTAGTATACCTAACCCTTAAATGTATCCCACAATTTTAAAATAAAAAATATGTTTTAAAAAAAAGAAAGAAAATAAAAGATGAGACAACATTGAGAACAAAATTCAAATCAATTGTGTGAAGTGGGCAATACTATTGTTATCTCTAGACATATAAACTGCAAGTATTTGATTATAATTTTTCAAATAGTAAGACAACATATTCATTTTGTTCTTTAAAAGTTCATGGTCTGTCCCTACTAACATTATAGCTCTTGTTTCCAAACATTAAAATTCCAGGTTTTTAAAATTTTTTTGTGATTAATGTGGTAATTGACAACCAATATTATGTATGGTTGGCTTATTTTCACTTTTATGGCTGGAGTGCAAATTATATTATGTAGTAAAAAGAGATTCTTCAAGCTGCAGTACAGCAAAGTACACTACTCTTCCATCACACTACTATGGAACCACAAACAAATGAAGTTGAAATGTACTATCTATTAATCTAGTAGCAATCCAAGGATGGTAGCCTCTACTTAGTATTATGAGATAAGTTGTGCCTCCCACCTCAAATTCATATATTTAAGCCCTAATTTACAGAATTATGACTGTATTTGGCAATACATCCTTTAAACAGGTAACTAAGGTTAAATAAGGCCATGAGGGTGGAGCCCTACTCTAAGGTGACATCTAAGCACTTCTTTTAAGTGTTATTATAAGAAGAAGTGGAAACACCAGGGACTTTTGCAAGCACTGGAAAGAGGATATGAGAGGGCACAACCAGAAGTAAGCTATTTGTAAGACAAGAAGAAAGGCCTCATAAGAAATCAAACCTGCTGTCACCTTGATCTTAGATTTCTAACTGCCAGACTGTGGGAGAAAAAAATGTCTGTTGTTTAAGCCACCAATATGTGGTATTTTATTATGATAGCCCTAACAAATTTATATGCACTTAAAATGCACTTAGTATTATCCATTTCTCCTTTACTAAATGTATATGGCATTTTAATACAAATGCATAAATTCCATTTAGCTATCATACTTAAAAGAATTCCCTTTTGCAATAATTGCTTAAAGTCTGTTTTAATCATAGTCCAGATAAATTTCTGATGGAGTTTGTCTTTTCTATGATTTAAAAAAATATGTATAGAATGTGAGATTTTCTTTTAAAATGATCAGCAAGAAATAAAATAACATTCCCTTCCATCTCCTCACCCAAATATCTGTGGTTGAGGAAAACCCATGTTTCCTCCATTGACAAAGTCTTAAGTTTAGAGGATGTGGTACTTACTGAATCAATCTGATCTAAAGAAATCTTCCAAACATTTCCCTGTGTACTGTAATTTTGACCAGTGTAGGAATGACTAAAGAAACAAAAATGAAATAATATGTATATTAAGATGCAGTTCATAAAATACTTTTGATAACTTCAAAAACATTTTTTATTCTGATTATTATTAAAGTCAGAATAAGAAAATAGTTTTGTTTTTGTTTTGTTTTGTTTTGTTTTTGAGTTGGAGTCACACTCCGTCGCGCAGAGTGGAGTGCACTGGTGGCTCCCAGCCACCGCAGCCTGGACTGCTGGGCTCCGGCGATCCTTCTGCCTCAGCCTTCCAAGTAGCCGGAATTACAGGCATGCACTACCATGCCCAGCTGATTTTTTTATTTACTGTAGAGATGAAGTCTCGTTGCCCAGGTGGATCTCGAACTTGTGGGCTCAGGCAATCCACTCACCTCAGCCTCCCAAAGGTGCAGGATTACAGGCTGAGCCACCGAGCCCGGCTAGAAAATAGTTTACATATAAGCCTTAGCAGAGACAGCCAAATGTTTAAATGTATTTAATAACATACAAGTAAGTAACTTACCTCCAAACAATGCAAAAACATAGTGACAGTCTAGATCTTCTGATTCCTAGTCCAGGTGAATGCATTTCTCAGATGCATAATCCAAATTGTTGTGTAAGTTCAAACTTCTACTTATCCTTTATTAGCATCATGGCAACATAACAAAAAAGAAACTGGCACTAAATCAGGAGCCATCAATGAGTAGTAAGTCACTACATAAGTTACCAAGTCTTTCTGTGTCCCAGTTTCTTTACCTATCAAATGGAGATACTAATGTCTGCTTTGCAGTGTTGACAGGAGGTCTAAATTGAAATAATTTTTGCTAAGGAGGTTGGCATATAGTCAGTGTTAATGAAAAAAAATAATATGCAAACAGCAATTTTTTTAAACTTTTTTGATTTCTTATATTTTTGAGTTGGAGTCACACTCTGTTTCTCAGGCTGGAGTGCAGGGGCATGACCATGATCATGGCTCACCACAGCCTGAGCTCAGGCAATCCTTTTGCTTCAGCCTCCCGAGTAACTGGGCCTACAGGCGTACACTAATTTTTTTATTTGTTGTAAGAAAAGGTCTCATTATGTTGCTTATAGGCTGGTCTTAAACTCCTGGGCTCAAGTGATCCTCCTCCCGTCTTGGCCTCTCAAAGTGCTGGGATTACAGGCATGAGCCACTGCTCCCAGTATGAACAGTACTTTGCCATGTGAAGAGTCTTCCTTCATCTGTTGTCTTGATTTAGATCCTCACAACTGCTCTGGAAGAATGTTTTTATTTTACATTTGACAAACGAGAAAACGGAGACTCAGAAAAGTCAGAAACTTGTTAGGATCAGAAAATAAGTTATCAGTGCTGTGGGAACGCCAACCCTTAGACTCTCTGTTCCCTGTTACTTCACTATACCATACCATCTTTCCTATAATACATTTTATTGTAGTATCATTCACAAATTAGGAAACATACCTTGGTATTTACTACCTAAAGCCATCCACCTTTGAAACCATCCATCTCCTTGACAAAACACACTAACCACACCCAACTCCATAAACACAGATTCAGGAGCATTCAGGTGTGACATAGGAAAAACCAGCTACTAGATTATGTAGAAATCCACTATCAAACCAAAGTTCACTCATACATGACAACTAGAGGGAAATCCTGGGGAAAAGTGACTTTACAATCACAACAAATTCAGATTCTCTACCTTCACTTGCTCACTCCAGATTCCTCCTGCTGCCCCACATATACACTCAAGAGATTCTGTAGAGAAGCTGCTTCCACAGCCAACCTGTTTTACTGATTAAACAATGGGTATAGATTATGAAGCAAAACCACAGTGCTATCTTGGAATATTGGCTCCCACTGGTTAGGAGACTTAGAAGTAGCCCTCCTTCCATGGGCTAAGGGCCTGAGAGTTGCTGAGGGGCAGGATGAGTAGAATGATACCAAGGGAGACCAGAAGATGCCACTCTAAAACATGAAGGATTGTTACAACTTAAGAAGCAGATTCAGGACTGTTCTCCACCACCCCCATATTTGCGCAAAAGCAAGACACAGATCTATAAAGAAAAAAAATTATCCTGGGGGAAGAAAGGTTACTCAGTGAAGACAACTTCAGACCCATATCATCTAGAGATAATACCACAGGAGTCATATGAATAAGCTTTACCAACTGGCCTGTCTCTGCCATTTATATGGAGCAATGGGAATAGCAGTTGGCTAGGAGTCTGATGACCTGTTCTTGTTTTTTGCTTTATTAAAATCATTAGTTCTGCAAACTGGGACAGGTCACTTAACCTTCCTGATTTGTACCATCCTCATTTGCAATAATGTCAAGCTTGTCCAGTTAGTAGAAATGCTGGAGAAATCAAATGAAATAATTCAAAGTGCTAATTAAAATTAGTAAAGCATATTCTGGTACACAGAGCAATTGCAGCCTTGACCAGGAAGTACAAAAATGACAGGGTGGTAAGTGAGGCAGCAGGACCCTGGAGAGGAGTCAGCAGTCTGCTGGGAGGTATTCAGTCATGCCATTGACCCCTACACGCCTCAGTTTTTCAGTCTATCAGCTGAAGGTGGTGATTACAATAGCCTAACAGTATTGTTCAGAACAAATAAATTAACAAATATGAAAGTCCTCTAAAAATGGTAAAATGATGTACAAACATGGTTGCAGTTATTGCATAGAGGGAGACAAAGGGTTACGATGCCACAAGGAAGTTGTTCTCCATCCAGATTAATGCAGTATGCTAAGTACAAAGAGAAGACAAAGAACACACACACATTTGCCTCAAGTGAAAGTATAAAATAAATGCTGCTGGGCTTGGTGGCTCAGCCTAGAATCCCAAGCCTTTGAATGGATTGCCTGAGCCTGTGGGTTGGGTAACTTGGTGAGACCTCATCTCTACAATAAATCAAAAATTAGCCAGGCGTGGCAGCACATGCCTGTAGTTCCAGCTACTTGGAAGGCTGAGGCGGAAGGATCACCGGAGCCCAGCAGGTCAAGGCTACAGTGGCCGGGAGCATGCCACTGCCCCCCAGCCTGGGCGACAGAGTGAGATTCCAACTCAAAAAAAATGAATAAATAAATAAATAAAATAAAATAAATGCTTGTTTCTGAACACTGATAGACTATACAAAAGGGTAGTATTACAAGGAAAAAGTAACAAAACAATGACTAATGTGAAAATTTTATTGGGTATAAATACCTCCAGAAAATGTAAGAAAATGGTACAGATATCAAATTTCTAAAAATATTATTAATAGAAAGAAAGAAGGCCACCAGTCCAGTGTGGGCAAGCATGGAGCCCATGGGGGGAATATGAGAGAAACAAAGATGTGAAGCATCAGAATTAGGAATGGGATTTCTCTGTGGGCAATGAAAAACCATGAAAAGATGTGAGACAAGAACTGTCATAATCAGGCTTACACTTGAAAAAGAAAGTAGTGTGGAGAAATAACTAGAAAGGAGAAGATTTGGCTCATCTAAAACTAATTTGAAAAATATTGCAGGCCTTATTACATCCAATCAAGAGAAGGCAAGAGTGGCAATGGATGGAAAATGGAGATGGATTCAGGAGATTTTCTAGAAAAGAATTAATATACCCTGGTAAAAGAGGGAGAAGAGTCAAAAATAACACATGTTTCTAGACTGAATGACTGAATACTTCCAAAATGCTATTTCACTTTCCACAAGATAAGAACTACTTAGCTAAACAATAATATTTCAGTTTAGAAATATACTTCTTTTTATCAACACTTTTTATTATGATACTGTGGGGAACAGTAAAGGATTAGGTAAACAAGTACGTTTCGTTCAGGCACCCTTGTTGATAAGAGGTGTTTCCCCATCCCCAGACAGATATTTACTGCCGTTAATCCCCTCTCTCTCTCCCCACCCCATAGTTTCCAACTACTGTCAGTCATTTTCTTATATGATTGCATTGGATGTTCAGGGTGGACTATATGAGTGAGAACATGTGATACTCAGACTTTGTTTCTGTGAGAGGTCACTCAGTATTATAGACTCTAGTTCCATCCAGGTTGCTGCAAAATTCATGATTTTGTTCTTTTTTATGACTACGTAGTATTCCATCGTGTATATGTACCACATTTTTTTAATCCAGTCCTCTTTTGATGGACAGCATGGTTGCTTCCAGGTTGCTGCTATTGTGGACAATGCTGCAATAAATATACGTGTGCAGGTATCTTCTTTATAGAGTGATTTGTGTTCTTCAGGATATATTCCGAGTAGGGGGATTGCAGGGTCATATGTGAGGTTGATATTTAGAGCTTTTAGGAATCACCACACTGCTTTCCACAGAGGTTTCACTAGTTTACACTCCCACCAACAGTGTAGAAGTGTTCCCTTTTCACCACACCCTCTTCAGCAGCTGTTTTTTTGAGTTGTTGATAATTGCCATTCTGACTGGAGTTAGGTGGTAGCTCAGTGTGGTTTTGGTTTGCATCTCCCTGATGATTAGTGAGGCTGAACATTTCTTCATATGTCTGTTGGCTGCTCGGATGTCTTCCTTTGCGATGCGTCTGTTCATACCTTTTGCACATTTTATAATGGGGTTGTTTGTTTTTTTTCTTTTCAGCATGTTTGAGTTCCTTGTATATCCAAGATGTTAAGCCTTTGTCAGACCTGGTGTTGGAAAATACTTTCCCAGTCTGTAGGCTTTTTCCCTGCACTCTTGAGGGTTTCTTTGGCTTAGCAGAATCTTGTCAGTTTAATAAGGTCCCACTTGTCTGTCTTCTCTCTTATAACCTGTGGGTTTCGGGTTTTGTTCAGGAATTGGATGCCAGTTCTGATTTCCATGAAGGTATGTCCTTCATTCTCTAAGGTTCTTATGATTTGAGGTTTTACATTTAGGTCTCTGATCCATTTAGAGTTAATTTTTGTGTATGGGGATAGATAGGGGTCCTGTTTCAATCTTCTGCATGTGGTCAGCCAGTTTTCCCAGCACCATTACTGAATAGGTTCTCCTCTCCCCAGTGGTAGGTGGTGGAGGCTTTGTCGAATATGAGTTGGTTGAGAAATTGAGGTTTTGTTTCTGGAATCTCAATTCTATTCCATTGATCTATATGCCTGTTTCTATACCAATACCAAGCTGTTTTGATGATTGTAGCTTTATAGTAAAGTTTGAAGTCTGGTAAAGTGGTTGGCTCTTACCACAAACATTCTGAGAAAGAGGATGTTAGCTACAGTAGGTGGAGTGCAGCAATGATCTTGCTCTTCTATAAATACATTTCTACACTGAAGAAAGAGTAATCTTTAATAGCATATGAATCTAATTGTATCATTGAAGAAAATTTTCCATTTCTTTTCATCAAAGGTAAGTTTTAGTGGAAACGTATGTGTAAGGCACTGTGCTAAAAACCTTTATATATTGTCTCTTAATTAATCCTGGCCATCACAGGGGATAGATACTATAGTTATCACAATTTGTAAAAGGAAGGACCTAAGGTTTAGTGAAGTTAAATAAGTTAGGCAAGGGTTACACAGTTATTAATGGTAACCTTGCCAGAATATTCCATTTGACTACAAAACCTCAGCCATTCAGGTCCCATTCTCCACTCTCTTTATTCTTGAGTTCTCTAATTAAAGCTTTTTTCTCCAAGTGCCTTTCTAAAACTTCTGGAGCACATTAGGTCTCCCTACTCTACTTGGAATTGTCTTCATAAACTATTCCATGTAGCCTAATTACCAAGTAATTTAAATCCCTATAAGCTCTAAATATGACTATAATTTCATCAAGTTTAGAGTAGCTTATTATTCTGAGAGGTTGGGAATAGATCGCTTGGTAGTTTTTTAAAATTTCCATAAACATAAACTTTGCTAATTCAGTGAAGCTTATAAATTTTATTTATTTTTGAGGATGCTGCCTTTATAATTGTGTTCTTAAAAAGTTCATCATGATGGTACTACTATTAAACATCTGGAAATGCAATAAAACATCCTTCGGGTATTCCGCTGAGAAAAGAATAAAACATAGTCTGACTATAACAACATGTCATTTCCTTAAGCTGAAATGTGGAGTCTCATTTTTTCTAACCCCCCAAAATAACTAACGTTCCCATAAGAGAGCTAGACAATGAGCCTTTGCCTCTGAGCTATTATTATGACCAGTATTATTATACTTTGATAGATGTATTCTCTGTTACATATTCTAGAACCATTTGAAACTATCCCACAGACAAAATGATAAAGATAGAGAGTTATTTAAACTACTGTCAAAGTCATAGTTAGACTAATGAATTTCAATAAGGACAGTACACCCATCAAAGACAGTCTAAGAGTAACCTGTAAGCAGTTTCATAGAGAAAATTACTAAGGAGGAGAAGAAAATAATTTAAGTGCAATATTTACAAACAATGATATTTTTCTGGAAAAATACAGTTTGGGAGGAAGATAGAAGGACATGAGGATGTGAATTGCAGAAGTAGTGACAAAACATGTTTCTTTGGCATGTATGTACACATTTGTTTTTGTTGACTATTTAAACATTTCAGTAACATGCTATAGAGTAATTTTGTGTTTGTTTTGTATTAGGCTAGGTAAAATAATAAGATGGATTAGGTAATTTGTGTGACTGGGAAGAAAAGAGAAGAAAATGAACAATATAGATTAAGACAATATGGAAAGGCAATCAAATACCCAAAGTCATGCGATTCTTTTGGGACATGAAATTTTAAAATATGAAGTGCACTGCAAATTGAATTAAGGATGTTTGGGTTACAACTAGAATAGGCTTAACTATTCTAACTAAGAAAGTTTTCATGGATGCCAAGAATAGAAATGCTTATTTGGCACAAAGTGCTCCAGGGGCTCTAACCACCTTGTTCATGTGTCTCTTGTCTGTTTCTCACAGCATCTTGACCTTATTCTTCTCTGATTTCAGAATGTTTTTTTCTGTATTGTGAAATCACGAATTCTAGCATCTCCAAAGTTGCATATCTCATGACCTCCATTACTAGAGAGATATTTTGTTGACACTCTAACATCAAGTCTTAAAATTACTGAGGAGTAGGCTCACTGACAAAGTTTGGGTCTAGTGACCCATCAATTGTGATTATGGAAAAATTGGAAAGTTCCATAAGGTAAAGATGAGTGGAATGGAGAGAAGTTATATTCACAGATCCTGAGTCTGGGCAGTTCAAATAATAAATATCTACTATCCTGATAGATTTGAGAAGGTAAAACAATGATTATGAAAGTAATAAAAGAATTTCCTAGCAAAAAAATAAATCAAGGCCAGGCTCAGTGATTCGGTCTGTAATCTCAGCAATTTGAGAGGCCAAGGCGAGTGGATTGTCTGGGCCTGTGAGTTCTAGACCAGCCCAGGCAACTTGGTGAGACCTCATCTCTACAATAAATCAAAAATTAGTCTGGCATGGTAGCATGTACCCATAGTTCCAGCTACTTGGAAGGCTGAGGCAGATCAGTGCTAGGGTGGCTGTGAGCATGTCACTGCACTCCAGCCTGGGTGACAGAGTGAGACTCCAACTTACAAAAAAAATTCGCAAAACTTCCCTGCTAAAAATAAAATAATTATACTATGTATATCAAAGTGTCTTTTCTTGCACTGGAGAAATGAAAACACAGTTGGTAAAATTTGTTCCATTTTTAGATATTGGTCTTCTATCTTTTACTACAGGAGAGATTTTTTTATCTCAACAAATACAAGGAAACTATTCAAAAATTAGCTGTATTAACTTTACTCGATTAGTTTAACTAAGTTATATTTTATAGATAAGGACATTGAGGCACAGATGAATGACATATATTTCCCAAGAACAGGTAGGGTACAGATTCACTGTGCTTTGCATTCCAAATTCAGGAAGCAAATAAATATAGAACAGTGTAGCAACATAAATGCAGATTTTCAAACAGATCAAATTTGTTTGTTTTTGTTTCATTTTGCTTTTATTTTCCACATATTACAATTCTTTACAACAATTAAAGTCAGTATCAATTCTCCCCACTATTAAGAAGATATCTCCCTTGTGTTAGACTGATTTGTGGTTTCCCAGCACAAATGCCTTTCCTACCTCTATTATGTTGTGATATGTTACTTCAAGCAATCTTTGCATAAGCACATCAAGAGTCAATTTGGCTGA
>NW_007232916.1:0-10262 GCF_000164805.1 Carlito syrichta
TTTAGTACTTTCTTAAGTGTTTCATGTTGAGATGGTTTGGTGGCAGCATAAGTTATTAGGGATTGGATATCTGGGAAAGATTTTAATTCTCCCTCACTGATGAAGCTTAGCTTGGCCGGGTAGGTTATTCTTGGTTGAAATTGTTTATCTTTTAGGACTTTGAAGGTAGGGCTCCAAGCTCTCCTAGCCTGCAGGTTTCTGCAGATAAATCTGCTGCTATTCTGATTGGTGTTCCATGGTAGGTGATCTGGCTTTTTTCTCTTGCTTCCTTTAGGATTTTTTCTTTTGTGCCTACTTTATTTAGGTGAATTATTATGTGTCTAGGAGTTGGTCTTCTCCTTTGTTGTCTTGTACGGGTTCTCTGAATCTCTTGTGTTTGAATTTTTGCATCAATGATTAGATAAGAGAAGTTTTCTTGAATGATCTCATGGAAAGTTTGTTCCAATGTGGTCTCTGTATCTCTTTCTACCTCAGGGAGTCCGATTATTCTTAGGTTAGGCCTCTTGATGTAGTCACTCATCTCTTGAATGTTTTGTTCTGTCTTTTGAGGTTATTTTCTGTGTTTTTAAGAGTTTGGGTTATTTCTATATTTTGGTCCTCAAGCCCTGAGATTCTTTCTTCTGCTTGGGTAATTCTGCTTTCCATGCTTATCAATTTGTTATTTATTTCATTCACAGTATTCTTTATTACTGTTATCTCAGATATCAGCTCCTTCCTAGTTTCTTCTTGTGTCTCCTCATTTCTTTTTAATCTCTCCATTATTGTTTTGATATCTACATTTGCAGTTTGAGACCCTTCATTCTGGGAGCTTTTCATTGTTTGCATTCCAAAGTCAGTTTTCTCAGTGTCTGCTCTCCCAGGCGTCTGGGAGAGATCCATACTCTTCTTTTGGATTTTCTTCATATTTGTAGATTTTTCTCCCTCTCCCCCTTTCCCTCCCCCTCTTCAATTCTGTTTTTGAGGGAAGGTGGGATTGCTTTTATTTCTCTTCTGCAATGACCTGTTCTTGTTTATTCGGGTCTTCTGGTTTTTTTCACTTTTCCCTCTGCTTTACAGTCTGTCTATTCAGCAGTATGCAGTCTTGGTCCCTAGATTTAAAAAGGGGGCATATAAAAGAGGAAAATAATGAGGAAGGGGGGTCAATAGGGAGTTAGAAAGAGAGAAGTGCAAGAGGGAAAACTGATGTACATACCAACTATCAGGTGAGAAAGAGACACAGGACCGGGAAGAGGTGAAGAAAGACACGTAAGAAAGATTTCCTAAAGACTACTGATAGTTACACAGAGACAGGCCATAAAATCGAGAAACAGTGTAAGTCAGAAGGTAAACAACAAATGTGATCTAAACCAACAGTTACAATGATAAAATCATACGTCAAAATAAGTGAAAGAGAGAAGTGCGAGAGGGATAACAGATATACATACCAACTATCAGGTGAGAAAGAGACACAGGGCCAGGAAGAAGTGAAGAAAGACACGTAAGAAAGATTCCATAGGGAGTACTGATAGCTACACAGAGACAGGCCAATAAAATCGAGAAACAGTGTAAGTCAGAAGGTAAACAACAGACAGGATCTAAACCAACAGTTACAATGATGAAATCCTAAGTCAAAATAAGTGAAAGAGAGAAGTGCGAGAGGGAAAACAGATACACATACCAACTATCAGGTGAGAAAGAGACACAGGGCCGGGATGAAGTGAAGAAAGACAGGTAAGAAAGATTCCCTAAAGAATACTGATAGCTACACAGAGAAAGGTCAATAAAATCAAGATACAGTATAAGTCAGAAGGTAAGCACCAAATGTGATCTAAACCAACAGTTTCAATGATAAAATCATAAGTCAAAATAAGCGATCAGACTAGAGTCACTTCTGTGATCCACGATTCAGGCCTCTCCCTTTTGTTTTTTGTTGCAGCGTAGGGATGGGGCTTTGTCTCCTGTTTTGCACTGTTGCCTTAGGAACTGAGGTAAAGTTTGTTGATAGGTGGGTGGGGCAGTGGAAGTCTCTGCCTGGAGAATAGCAAGGTAGTTTGCCCAGATCTGTTTTTCTTCACTTGTCTGGGTCCCCTGGCTTGGGGTCTCACACTGAGTGCCTCAGCCAGGGTGGGCCCGGAGTTCCAGAGCTCCAAAGCTCCAAAGGGCAGGCAGTGGGTGGCAAGAGTTGCTCTGGGCCCCCCACAGGGTACTTCAGCCAGGAATGGGACCAGTGTCTCTGAGGGGCGGGCACCCAGAGCCTCCCTGTGTGACTGGCGGTGCCGGGTGCTGGGCTGGAGATAATGCAGCTGGGGAGAGAGCCGGAGGGAGCAGGGACCCAAAACTCCCCTGCATGCTGCAATATCTGGCCTTAGGAAATGAGGTAAGGTTCGTTGATAGGTGGGTGGGGCAATGGGTCTCTGCCTGGAGAATGGCGAGGCAGTTTAAGCAGATCTGTTTTTCTCCACTTGTCTGAGTCCTCTGGCTTGGGGTCTCACACTGAGTGCCTCAGCCAGGGTGGACCTGGAGTTCCAGAGCTCCAAAGTTCCAAAGGGCAGGCGGTGAGCGGCGAGAGTGGCACTTGGCCCCCTACAGAGTACTTCAGCCAGGAATGGGACCAGTGTCTCTGAGGGGTGGGCACTCAGAGTCTCCCTGTGTGACTGGTGGCTTGGTGCTGGGTGCCCAGGCTGGAGACAATGCAGCCAGGGAGGGATCTGGAGGGGGCTGGGACTGGAGACTTCCACACATGAGTAGAACAGCAGCAGTGGAGGGGAGGGCCACAATATCTGGTCCTGCGTGGGACTGAAGTTCCCAGGCCTGGCACCAGCACAGTTGGTGGTGGGCTGGGGGATGGGGGAAGAGAAGTAATAGCCTTTTTGGGAACTTGCATTCAGAGAATCTCACCAGTTCACCTACGCCGTCGCCATCTTTCCCGATCTCCAGAAAGATTTTAATTCACAAAAGAAAAAGCAAACAGATGTCCTTGTGAGATGACACAGATGTTGTAATTATCTGACAAAAACTAAAAAAATCTATTATAGAACAAGTACATTAGTGAAATTGCGGGCCAGGAAGGTCCAAGACTGTGTTCCCCAAAGAAGAATTTAATAAAACCCCAGAAGCTCTCTGAATCAACTTTGTATGAGATAATTTGAAACAGTTCATGATTTATACCACCAAGCCAATACCCAATTTAAAATGTCATCTTTGAAATGGTAAGACAGGTTATGGCATTTCTATTGCCCTTGCCTCACCCTCTCCCTGATATGGCTATGGTGCTATGGCTAAATCCTATCTTTAACAAATATGGAGGGAATTTTGAGCTACTGGTCTCTGTTTGAACATGAAAGAAATTTGTAGTTTCTGATCAGTGAAAGAAGTCTCCAAGCCACACACCTGTCCAATGTTAAAGAATGAAAATCTAACCAGATCAGGGGGCTTAAAAAAATCACTAATAAATATTTGGTTATGCAGAACCAGTGATGCACCATAAAAACCAAATCTAAAATATAAACACAAGAAAAAACTATGCCCAGAAATATAAGAATCTGTACATTACTGTTGTAGAATTAGTCCAGAAAAGTAACAATACCAATAACACAATAGTAATACAACAAGAATAACAAAAGCCCTGGAAAAGGGAAAAATAGTATCTAGAGTTGATGTATTATCTAAAGCATTCAGTTTTACAAAATTATGAGACATATAAATAGAAAAGTGTGAGCTAAATACAGAAATAAAATACTAAGGAAGTGGAAATTGCTTTTGAAGGGGCCTGATTATTTGAATTTGTAGACAAAGGCTTTAAAACTTGTATTATAAATATGTTCAAAAATAGAAATGTGTTTAAAGAATTAAAGCATAATAATGACAATAGTCTCATTACATAGAGTATGTCAAGAAAGTTAGAGATATTATTTTTAAAAGCAACCTCACAATTTTGGAGCGTAAAATAAAAATTACTAAAGAAGTAAATTTGCTAAGGTCTTATCAGTACATTTAAATTGGCAGAAGAAATGGCCATATAATTTGAAGATAAATGAATAGAGATAATGCTGTCTGAATAATAGGAAAAACAAGAATGGAAAAAAATAAACAGACTCAGAGAAAAATGGGAGATCCTTACACTCACCAATATACATATAATTGAAGTACCACAGGAAAGCATAGAGAGAAGGGGATGAAATTATGGTTAAAAATGACTGAAAAATCTCTAACATTGATGAAAAAACTAATGTACATATTCAGAAAGCTTGATGGACTTTAATTAAGATAAATTCAATGAAGGCCAGGCATATTTTAGTAAAAATGATAAAATTTAAAGATACAGTCTTACATTTAATAAGAAAAAAAGTCTAATTAAACTTAAGATAGCAACAATTAGGTTAACAACTAAGTTCTCATAATCAACAATTCTTGCTAGAAAATATTTGGTAGATACACTGAAAGTGCTGAAAAAATCTTTCAGCTACAAATCCTATATACAGCAAATCTATGTTTCAAAAATGAAAGAAAAATAAAGACATTTCCCAATAAACAAAACCTGACAAGATTCTTACTATAAGACCTACACTAGAGGAAATACTATAAAGTGTTCTGAGGTAAAAAGGAAGTGATGTAAGATGTTAATTCAGAACCACACAAAAAACAAAGAAATCTGGTAAGTTGTTTAAAAAAGCTGTAATAAAAATAGTATAATTAACACATTTATTTTAAAACTTACGCTAAGTTATTTAAAAATCAAGTTAAGTAAACACTATTTGTAAAATTGTATACTTTGATTAAACACACAGAAATGGAATATGTTTGATGAGGGAGCAGAGCAAGATGATGGCGTATATCTCACCAGTGACTATTCCTTTGCAAAAACATCAATTTGAACAGTTATTTATGAAAAAATTACCTTTGCAAGTGCTAAGGGTTCTTGAAAACATGAACAAGGCTGTGAAGACCCTTTGGACTGAAAAGATAAGAAAAACCAATATTGGATGATAAGGGTGTTTTTGTGACTGCAACTCCCCTCTTCTCAAGTCATTATGGTGTCAAATGTAGAAAGTTCCTATGAACTCAGTTTCTATACTGGAAGAAGTGAGCTGAAGGTAGACATTTGGCTTCTACATCATCCTAGATCTCTCTCTGCTGCATCAGCCCACAGAGAGCACCATGAAAACTGAAGGGATTGTTTAGAAATTCTGAGGAAACTGACTTGTATTTGGTTTCAGAATTAGGCGGCAATGGCCCAAGACCAGCCAGGGACAAAGCAAGTGGATGGGAATAGCAGCAACCAAAACACAGAACTTAGCAGTGGGTCACCAGCCCTGCCGGGGGTGGGGGTGGGGGGGCTGTACCAGAGAGACTGTTTATGGATACCACATTGAGGATATGTGTACAAGGGAAGCTTGATACACAGATACTCAGGACTTTAGGGCTTGGTAAGCGCTCCACATGACCAGGATCCTTTCATGACTCTCACATGGTACCATCCAGTTAAACGGTGCAGCAGAGCAACTTTGACACTACTGTCTAACTGCCCTCTCATGCTGAAACCAAATACAGCAACCAGTTCCCTCAGAATTTCTAAACAAGACCACTGAAAAATAATTGCCAACAAGCCCTGACAGTATGGGCTGAAGCAAATGCCTAATTTATCAATGTACAGACAGAAAAACTTGCCTACAATGAATAAGTATATCCCGGGAAGGTTGACATCACTAAAATGACACAACAAAGTGCCAACAACTGAACATAAAAATATGCAGATGAATGACCTGTAGATAAAGAATGCAAAATAGTGCAACTTTAACTGATTAGATGCAATAAAAGAAGAAACAACAGGGAGTGTAGAATTGCTGTTCCTGTCTGGTATCTGGATAATAAATTACATTAGATTGAAGAGAAAAGACTGACATTTTTTGCCTTGGGTGTTCCTGAGGTTTAAGCAAGTTTTAAATTATGAAAAAGAATCGAATAGTTTCTGAAATAGAACAGAGGCATTCCAAAAGCATCATGAGACAAAGTGCTGAGGTTAGATACTAGGCTGTCATTCAAGAGAAGACAGTAAGGAAAGACATTAAAGGAAACAGGGAAACTGTGTGGGTGAGAAAAGGTTTCCACCAGGTTGTGTATAGCAGGCAGGGCCAGATGTGGCAAGGGCCTCTTTCACTGGACTTGAGAATATTAAATTGGCACAGGATTACACATTATTTTAAATAAGTACATGTTCATTATGCTCAGGGTTCCAAGTTTTAAAAATTATTTTGGAGTTGGTCCACAAAACAGTATAATATATATAGTGTATATGTGTGTGTGTGTATGCAAAGATATGTTTGCTGATCAAATAAATCAGAAAAACTATCATTTATCAACACAAAGTTTTCATACAAAATTGTTAGTATAACAGATGATACAGAGTGCATGTGCACGCACATGCACACGCACACACACACACACATATTTGTATAGCTACTGAATTGATGGGTGGGATAACTGAATACTTTCAATTAAAATACTTGAAATATTCCTATTCCCATCTGTGAGCTAGCTTAAAATCAATGAGAAAAGTCATAGCTTAAAATCAATGATCAAAATCATACAAATACAATTCAACCTTATATTTGTATGTGTTTTGTAAATAAGTTTGGTATATATTTCTTCCCTAGAGGTTAGAGACTTGGTTTCAATCCAGAGCAAGCCCCATTCTCTAATATGGGGTTATGTACAGTGGCAGATTTCAGTAGCAGGCAGTTTATAATTGTTTCAAATTTTCAAACACTAGAAAATTAATTTAGTTTATCTAGTTTTTTTTTTGCATGCAAATCTCTGTTTACTGGTCAAATAACCAGGAAAACTACCATTTATCCACACAAGGACTTCATACAGAATTATTAGTTTAAAAGATGAGACAGAGTTTTGCAATGCACCCACTTTGTTTCATTTTTGACACAGCTAGTTGGGTTAGGAATCACTTGATTTTCTTCTATTAGTAATACTTGTAGGACTCAAGGAAGAAACATGATTAGTAGTCATACCTCAGTGGAATTTTTCTCAGATAAAGTAAGCTCTATAGGAAAGATTTCAGGGAATAATATGAGGGCTTCTTAAATAGGTTCTACAGCATTTATTTGGTGTTTCCTTCTCCTGCTCTGAAGAGAAGACTCACACATCTGCTTCAGAGGCAAATCTGTTTGCTGTGGTTGGATCTAGTTCTCTGGGCTCCCTGCCCATGTTCATTTACTGCTTCAGAGAAAAATCAATATTTTTTATTTTGATATTGTGGGGTACAGTTAAGGGTTAGGTATACAAATATGCCTCATTCAGGCACCCTTGTTGATAACAGGTGCCTCTCCATCCCCAGACAGTTGTTTACTACCATTAGTCCCATCCCCCGCATAGTTTTCCACCACTGTCAGTCATTTTCTTTTTTTATCAATATTTTTTATTTTGATATTGTGGGGTACAGCTAAGAGTTAGGTATACAAATATGCTTCATTCAGGCCCCCTTGTTGATAATAGGTGTTTCCCAGTAGCCAGACAGATGTTTACTAACATTAGTCCCATCTGCCCCCATAGTTTCCCACCACTGTCAGTCATTTTCTTATGGTAGTGCGTTGGATGATCAAGGTCCACTATATGAGTGAGAATATGTGATACTCAGATCTTTGTTTCTGTGAGAGCTCACTCAGTATTATAGACTCTAGCTCCATCCAGGTTGCTGCAAAATTCATGATTTTGTTCTTTTTTATGGCTGCATAGTATTTCATCGTGTATATGTACCACATTTTTAAAATCCAGTCCTCTTTTAATGGGCAGTGTGGTTGGTTCCAGGTTCTTGCTATTGTCAGCAATGCTGAAATAAACATTCGTGTGCAGGTATCTTTTTTTATAGAGTGATTTCAGTTCTTCAGGGTATATTCCCAGTGGGGGATTGCAGGGTCATATAGGAGGTTGATGTTTAGAGCTTTTAGGAATCACCACACTGATTAGATAGACAAGTGGGACCACATTAAACTGGTAAGCTTCTGCAAAGCCAAAGAAACTATCAAGAGAGCAGGAAGACAGCCTACAGACTGGCAAAAAGTATTTGCCAACTCCAGATCTTACAAAGGCTTAATATCTTGGATCTACAAGGAACTCAAACATGCTGAAAAGAAAAAAACAAACAACCCCATTATAAAATGGGCAAAAGATTTGAACAGACACTTCACAAAGGAAGACATCTGAGCAGCCAACAGGCACATGAAGAAATGCTCAACCTCACTAATCATCAGGGAGATGCAAATCAAAACCACACTGAGATACAACCTAGCTCCAGTCAGAATGGCAATTTTCAACAAATCAAAAAATTACAGTTGTTGAAGAGTGTGTGACAAAAAGGGAACATTCCTACACTGTTGGTGGGAGTGTAAACTAGAGCAATCTCTGTGGAAATCAGTGTGGCGATTCCTAAAAGCTCTAAACATCAACCTCCTATATGAACCTGCAATCCCCCACTGGGAATATACCCTGAAGAACTGAAATCACTCTATAAAAAAGATACCTGCACACGAATGTTTCTTGCAGCATTGTTCACGATAGCAAGAACCTGGAACCAACCACACTGCCCATCAAAAGAGGACTGGATTTAAAAAATGTGGTACATGGCCGGTGGGT
This sequence comes from Carlito syrichta, assembly GCF_000164805.1. Classification (NCBI taxonomy): domain Eukaryota; kingdom Metazoa; phylum Chordata; class Mammalia; order Primates; family Tarsiidae; genus Carlito; species Carlito syrichta. The sequence goes on from NW_007232916.1 coordinate 8,623, forward strand.
TTCGATTTTTGTTCAGGAATTGGATGCCAGTTCCAATTTCCATGAGGATGTGTTCTTCATTTTCTAAGGTTCTTATGGTTTCAGGTTTTACATTTAGGTCTCTGATCCATTTGGAGTTTATTTTTGTGTATGGGGATAGATAGGGGTCCTGTTTCAATCTTCTACATGTGGTCAGCCAGTTTTCCCGCACCATTTACTGAATAGGTTCTCCTCTCCCCAGTGATAGGTGGTGGAGGGTTTGTCAAAGATGAGTAGGTTGAGAAATTGAGGTTTTGCTTCTGGAATCTCAATTCTATACCATTGATCTATATGCCTGTTCCTATACCAGTACCAAGCTGTTTTGATGATTGTAGCTTTATAGTAAAGTTTGACGTCTGGCAATGTCATACCACCTGCTTTGTTTTTTTTTGCTGAGGATTGTTTTGGCTATTCTTGGTCGTTTGTGTTTCCATATGAACTCCTGTGCTGTTTTTTCTTTGTCTGAGAAGAATGTTGCTGGTAATTTGAGGAGTATTGCATTGAATCTGTAGATTGCCTTAGGTAAGATGGACATCTTCACAATGTTGATTCTTCCAATCCATGAACATGGGATATTTTTCCACTTGTTTGTGTCATCTTTGATTTCTTTGAGCAGAGTTTTGTAGTTTTCATTGTAAAGGTCTTTCACATCTCTGGTTAGGAAGATGCCAAGGTATTTCATTCTTTTTGTGGCTATTGTGAATGGAATTGTGGTTCTTATTTGGGTTTCTGTTTGTTTATTATTAGTGTAAAGAAATGCGATTTTCTTTTGCACATTTATTTTATATCTTGAGACTTTGCCGAAGGCCTTTTTCAGTGTAAGAAGGTTTTTGACAGATTCTCTTGGGTTTTCAAAGTACACGATCATGTCATCTGCAAAGAGAGATAGTTTGACTTCCTCTATTCCTATTGGATACCTCTGACTGCCTTCTCTTCTCTGATTTCTGTAGCCAGGACTTCCAATACTATATTGAACAGGAGGGGTGAGAGTGGGCATCCTTGTCTTGTTCCAGTTTTCAGGGGAAAGGGTTCCAATTTTTGTCCATTTAGGAGTATACTGGTTGTGGGTTTCTCGTAGATGGCTTTTACTACTTTGAGGTATGTTCCCTGTATGCCTAGATGTTCAAGGGTTTTTATCAAGAAGGGGTGCTAGATTTTATCAAAAGCTTTTTCTGCATCTAATGATATAATCATGTGGTTTTTGTTTTGACATCTGTTGACGTATTACATTTGTTGTTTTATGAATGTTGAACCAGGCTTGCATCCCAGGGATGAAGCCTACTTGGTCATAATGGATGATTTTTGAGATGTGTTGTTCAATCCGGTTTGCTAGGATCTTGTTGAGAATTTTAGCTACTATGTTCATCAAAGATATTGGCCTGTAGTTCTCTTTTTTTGTTGGATCTTTACCTGGCTTGGGTATCAATGTGATGTTATCCTCATAAAATGATTTGGGGAGGGTTGCATCCTCTCAATCTCCTGAAATAGCTTCATTAGGATTGGAATCAGTTCCTCTTTAAATTTCTTGTAGAATTCTGCTGGAAAGCCATCTGGTCCAGGGCTTTTTTTTTGTAGGTAGTTTTCTTATTACATACTCAATTTCCTTGATTGTTATTGGTCTA
>NW_007232916.1:10282-29826 GCF_000164805.1 Carlito syrichta
TTGTCTTTTTGTCTTCTATGTCCTGGATTTGGGCTTTTATTTTGGTGATCTGGATTTTTCCTCTGAAATTAGGTTTTTTGTGGTCTTGCTTTTCCAGCTTCCTTTGGTGGTTTGTTAGGCTGTTGATTTGTGTTCCTTCCATTTTCTTCATGTGTGTTTGTAGGGACACAAATTCCCCTCTTACTACAGCTTTTAAGGCATCCCAGAGATTTTTGGTAAGATGTTTCTTCATTTTCATTGGTTTCCAGGTATCTTTTGAACTCTGTTTTGGTTTCATCATTGACCCAGGAGGTGTTTAGCATCATGCTGTTTAGTGACCTTGTCTTTATGGTTTTGGGGGACCTTGTTGGTGTTAATGTTTATTTTTATTCCACTGTGGTCTGAGAAGGTGCATGGTAGAATTTCAGTCCTTTTAAATTTGCTTATGCTTGATTTATGGTCAATTATGTGCTCAATCTTGGAATACGTTCCATGCAGTGGTGAGTAGAATGTGTATTTTCTGGTCTTTGGATGGAGTGTTCTGTAGGTATCAATTAAGTCCATTTGGTCCAGAGTCACATTGAGGTTCTGGATCTCATTGATGATTTTTTGTCCTGACGATCTGTCTAGGGTTGTGAGTGGGGTATTAAAGTCCCCAGGTATGAGGTTGTTAGAGTTAGTATCTTTCTTTAGTTTTCCTAGGAGTTTCTTTATAAAAGTTGGTGCACCTTTATTAGGTGCATATATGTTTAGGGTAGATATATCTTGCTGATGGCATGAACCTTTTATCATTATGTAGTGGCCCTCTGTATCTTTTTAAATTTTTGATAGCTTAAATGGTTTTTTGTCTGAAATTAGGATCCTGTCTCCTCATTTCCTTTGTGTTCCATTTGCTTGAAAATTTGTTTCCCATCCTCTTACTTTGAGTCTGTGTATGTCCTTTCTAGTGAGATAGGTCTCTTGAAGACAGTATATTGTTGCCTGGTGATATTTTATCCATTTTGCCATTCTATGTCTTTTCAGTGGTGCATTTAGTCCATTCACTTTCAGGCTAATTATTGAGATGTGAGAGTTTGTCCCTATCATAGTGTTTTTATAGAGTTGTTCTTCCACTTGGTTTATTGTCTTTCTTTTGTTTTTGGGGTTGGTTCATGTGTATTTTATTCTTTTTCCTGTACTCTTGTGAAGAACGTTGTTCTTTTTCTCCCCCTTTCTTCTGTGTTTAGCACTTTCTTAAGTGTTTCATGTACTGGTGGTTTGGTGGCAGCGTAAGTTCTTAGGCATTGGATATCTGCGAAAGGTTTTAATTTTCCCTCACTGATGAAGCTTAATCTGGCTGGGTAGGTTATTCTTGGTTGAAATTATTTATCTTTTAGGACTTTGAAGATAGGGCTCCAAGCTCTCCTAGCCTGCAGGGTTTGTACAGATAAATCTGCTGCTATTCTAATTGGTTTCCCTGGTAGGTGATCTGGCCTTTTTCTCTTGTTGCCTTTAGGATTTTTTCTTTTATGCCTACTTTGTTTAGGCAAATTATTATGTGTCTAGGAGTTGGTCTTCTCATTGTTGTCTTGCAGGCATTCTCTGAATCTCTTGTGTTTGAGATTTTGCATCATTGATTAGATAAGGGAAGTTTTCTTGAATGATCTCATGGAAGGTTTGTTCCAGTGTGATCTCTGTCTCTCCTTCTTCCTCAGGAAGTCCAATTATTCTTAGTTTCTGTCTCTTGAAGGAATTGCTCATCTCTTGAAGGTTTTTTTTCTGTCTTTTTGAGCTTGTTTTCTATGTTTTTGAGAGTTTGGTTTAGTTCTATATTTTGGTCCTCAAGCTCTGAGATTCTTTCTTCTGCTTGGGTAATTCTGCTTTCCATGCTTATCACTTTGTTATTTATTTCATTCACAGTATTCTTTATTACTGTTATCTCAGATATGAACTCCTTTCTAGTTTCTTCTTGAGTCTTCTCGATTTTTTTAAATCTCTCCATTAATGTCTTGATATCTAAGTTTGTACCTTGAGACCAGTCATTTTGGGGGCTCTTCATTGTTTGCATTCCGAAGTCAGTTTTCTCATTGTCTGCCCTCCCAGTAGTCTGGGAGAGACCCATATCCTTCTTTTGGTTTTTCTTTATTTGTGTAGATTTTTCTCTCATCCCTTAGTGGATAAAGATTTTTCTCTCATCTCTTGAGCTCTAATCTCCAACCTCTCCCCTCTGTTTTTGTTGCAGACAGCTAGCCTGCTGCCTGGGAGATCTGTGACACTGGTCTCTGTTCAGTGTAGGGGAGGGGCTCTGTCTCCTGTTTAATGATGTCACTATGGGAACTGAGGTAGAGGCTCTGATAGGTGGGCGGGGTGATGCAATACAAATATGACTTGAAAATGGCGGAGGTGGTAGTTTTAGTTTCATTTTTAGGGATGCTCTAGGTGGGACCAGCTGCACAGTTGGTCGCTGGATCCGGGGTGCCACCAGCAGGCTGGGGTGGAGGAGAGGGTAGGGTGTTTCCTACTCTGGAGCTGGAAGCCTCCGATCGGCACCTTACACCAGCTTGGAGTTCTGCTCCCTTACACAGGCTTGCTGTGCATGCTGAGTGCCTCAACCAAGGTGGGTTCACGGCTTCAGATCTCCAAAGCTCCAGAGGGCAGGTAGTGGCTCTGGGTCCTTCACAGGGCACTTCAGCCAGAAATAGGACCGGTATCTCTGAGGGGCAGGTGCCAACTCCTCCCTGGGTGACCAGCAGCTTGTTGCTGGGTGCTGGTCATGACTATGTAGCCAGGGAGGGAGCTGGGATTCAGCATTCCAGGTTCCCCAGCCAGCCAGAATCACATATAGTGGAGCAGCCGTGGTTGGGCCTCAATATCTGGCCCTGCATGGGACCAAAGGTCCCCAGGTCTCATACCAGTGCAGCTGGCAGTGGGCAGGAGTGTGTTGGAAGAAAAGCAAGAGTCTTTTTGGGAACTCACGTTCGGAGAGTCTCATGGATCCATCTATGCTGTCACCATATTCAGGTGAGTCCCCTCAATCAACATTTTCAAGATTCACTGTGGGGCTGTCATGGATCAGTCCCTCTCATACTATGCTATTTCCAGCAATTCCAAGCCCCAGGAAGGGGCTTGAGGGGGTCACCTTGCAGCACTTATTTTCCAGGTGCTTCCTGATTCCATACACAGGTGCAGTCCCTTTTAGGTGTGCACTTTTCTAAAATAAGCGTATAAATACTGGGCAATGATGTTATGCATTTCAATGAATATTTTGAACACATTTGATACAGGAGAACACAGGTCATGGAAGCCAGAAACACCTGCAGACAGAGAAGAAAGTTTCTCACTAAGCATTCTTGCCATTTTGTTCAATGAAGTCTTTTGATTGTGAGTAGAAGTAAGAGGCAGAAGGAGCATAGGCAATTTTATATCCATTGAGTAAGAGAGACAGTGGCATTTCAGAAAACACCCAATTCTGCTGTCTTGGGCTCATAACTTTGTTTTTTATTTTCTTCTGTAGCTGAGCCAAAAATGAAAACAAAACAAAAAACCCACACAAAAAACTGAATAAACAATAGACAAGCAAATTATATACATATGTAAAATCTCTAAATTCCGAATATAAAATGGCATGGGTTTATGGTTACTGGCAATTAAAGGCACAAGGAGTAAAATAGTAAATATAGAGCACCACGCTGCCTACTTTGAGGACAAATCTAATGAGATCGTAATGTTGGAAGTTGTGTTTGATGAGAGGATCTTCCCATGAAACAGATTTGTAAATATGAAACTTTTCAGTGAACTTTTTCACAGTGAGGTCAGGCACCTGACTTTAAGTTAAGGGGAGTTAAAGTCATCTTAGCTGGAATAACACACACTGTACTATTTTTTGGATATTTTATTTTCCAATAAAACAACCTTGTAAAAAATCAGCTGAAATTCTAAAATAATAACTTAGATTGGCCGATGGAGTGTTTTTGAGAAGACATTAAAGTCATAAAAGGTAATTTCCAAGCTTTAGCAAGCTGTTTAAAAACCCAGTAAACCAAGAAAAAGCAGAGAATTAGTTAATAAATTCATCAGAGAAATCAACATAGCAATGGAATTTTTTTTTAAAAAAACCTCAAATCCTGGAGCTTAAAAATACTAAAAATAATACATAAATTAAGGAATAAAATAGAGGGCATAACTGAGCAGAAGTAATAATCAGTGAACTTGAAGATAGGCTATGGAAAATGTATAATCAAGAAGAAAAAAATGAGTGAGAAGGAACAAAGATTGCATGAGATCTATGAAACACTATAAAAATAGCAAATACACATATAATTAGAGTTTAAGAGGAACTAAAATAATTAAAAAAGGAATAGAATGCTTCCTCAATGAAATACTGGAAAACTTTCTAAAGCTGGATAAAATTACAAATATCCAGGTAGAGATAGGTCAGAAGTCACCAACATGGCTCAATTCAAATAAGATCTCAAGACATACTATAATCACAATCTCAAAGGTTAATGACAGATCAAAAGCAGTGAGAGGAAATAAGAAAGTACCACATATACCAATATGCCTTGCAATTGACTTCTTAGTGGTGGGAGAATATATTTGAAGTGCTGAAGAAACAAATAATCAAACAATCAACCAAAATAACTATACCCATCAAAGTTTTCCTTAAAAAATGTAAGATAGATTAAGACATATCCACACAAACACAAGCTGAGGATATTAATTGTCACCACACCTATCTTATAAGAAATGCTAAAGGGAGTTCTTTAAACTGAAAGAAAAGAAATCTAACATGTAACATGAACAGATCTGAAGATATAAAACCAACAGATAAAAGTAAGTATCCAGATAAATCCAGAATACTCGAACATGGTAATTGTGAGATGTAAACCAATTATTTCCCTAGTAGGAATATTATAAGACAACAAATAAAAATAACAATAACTATAATAATTTGTCAAGAAACAGAAATACAACACATGCAAATTATGATGTAAAAGGTTATGATTCACTGTAAGTACCTACATAGACTGAAAATGAACTAGTGGAGAAAGATACTCCATGCCAACAGAAATTTTAAAAAGCAGTGGTAACTATACTTAAATAAGATAAAACAGACTTCAAGGGGAGGACCAAGATGGCAGACTGGAGACAGCAGGTGAGTGCCTCTCTTATCCAAAGGGTTTTAAAAAATGAGTGAGGCTGGATCTTTGTAAGACTGCCTGGAAGTATAAGCTGAGCTTCATTAGATGATCACTTGGGACCACTGAGAACAGATACGTCGAGGCCTCAATCACCTTCAGAATCAGTTCCGGTGTGACACTGGGAAAAGACCTCTTGCAAAGGTAGGGGTGAGTGAATGAGAGATTTTACACACCTCTCACTGACCTCTGCAGTCCTAGCCACAGGAGAGACAACACCAGCCCTCTTTATTGCAACTCTCTTGCTCCAGCCAAATGTTCAATCTGCCTGGAATTCGGAGACAAGTACTGATTGATCTGGAGACTACAGGGCTTTGGCTTCTGGTAAGACATGGTGCTGGATGCCGCCACTCTTCCTTCCCTCAAAAGACCCTGTGGGACACACTCTGCAGATGTGGTCTGTCCTGAATGGGTTTTCCCTTTTCCCTCTCCCTCTACCCCCAGCCAAAGTGGCATGCCCATCTTGGAAGTGTCATGGTCCTAGCACCCACCCCAAACCCAAATCACAATTGCAGTCATGGCTTTCCCCTAAGGGGAAAGCAGGACAACACTGCTTTTGTCCTTCCCATGGAGCAAGGAAGAAGAGCACTTCTGCTACTCCTAAGGAGGTATGAACTTAGTACCCAGGTGAGGAGGAACTGCCCCACCCCTGCTGGATCAAGTTTGGGTGCCAAGAAGTAGGACATCCTCCTAAAGTTCATAAGGAACAAAAAGAAACCAAAAACAAACTCGAATAGCTAAAGAAATATGAATCAAAAGGAATTCTGAAAGCATCACAATGCCTGACTTCAAATTTATAACAAGGCTATAGTAACTAAAACAGCATGGTACTGGAATAAAAATAGACAGATCAATGGAACAGAGTAGAGAACTTAGAAATAAAGCCATACCCTCAGCCAGCTGATCTACAACAAATTCAGCAAAAATAAGTAATGGGGTCTATTCAATGAATTATGCTGAGAAAATTGGCTGGCTACATGCAGAAGAATGAAACCACTCCTTTTATCATATACAAAAATTAACTCAAGATGAATTAGAGACTTAAATGTAAGCCATGACAATATAAAAATTCTAAAAAAACCTCTTCTGAGCATTGAGTTAGGCAAATAATTTATGCAGAAGACCTCAAAAGCAAATGCAACAAAATAAAAATAGGCAAATGGGACTGAATTAAACAAAAAACTTCTGTATAGCAAATGAATAATCAACAGAGTAAACAGACAACCTACAGAGTGTGAAAAAATATTTGCAAATTATGCCTTTGACAAAAGACTAATATCCAGAATCTACAAAAACTCAAACAATTCACTAACAGAAACCCCAAACTATCACATTAAAAATAGAGCAAAGAATATGAACAGATATTTCTCAAAAGAAAAAATACTAATGGCCAAAAAATGCTCAACATCACTGATCAGCAAATAAATTCAAATTAAAACCACAGTGAGATATCATCTTACACCTGTAAGAATGATCATTACTAGATAGATAGGTAGGTAGATAGATAGAACAACAGATGTTGGCATGTATGCAGAGAAAAGGGTACACTTATACACTTTTGGTGGGAATGTAAATTAGTTCACCCTCTGTAGAAAATAGCATGAAGATTTCTTAAAGAAATAAAAATAGAACTACCACTTGACCCAATATTACTCAATTACACTACCAGGTATATACCCAAAAGAAAAGATGTCATTATGTAAAAATGGCACCTGCACTCATTTGTACATGGCAGCACTATTCACAATAGCAAAGTCATGGAACCAACCTAAGTGCCCATGAAAATGACTAATTGCCTGATCCCTAAAGGTTTCCAGGCCTTCACATTTACCCATCACTAACTCACTGACTCATCCAGAGAGACTTCCAGTTCTGCAAGCTCCATTCATGGTAAGTGACCTGAATATGTGTACCTTTAAAAAAATCTTTTATTCATATTTTTACAGTACCATTTCTGCTTAAATATATTTAGGTACACAAATATTTATCATTGTGCTACTATTGCCAGTAGTATTCAGTATAGTAACATGCTGTACAGGTCTATAGCCTAGGAGAATAGGCTGTAGTATGTAGCCTAGACGTGTAGTACGCAATGTATCATCTAGATTCATTTAAGTATACTCTGTGATGTTTGCACAATAACAGAACTGCTTCACAACCCATTTCTCAGAGTATTTCCCTCTCACTAAGTGACACAATACTGTGTGTAGTATCAGAGTATGGTTATTTATGTACTTCTCCCTTACTCTCTATGCTATGAGAACCTTGAAGATCTTATCTTGCATTTATTGTATTCCTGGAAGTAACATAAAAAGGTCTTTACAAATGCTATGGGACTAAATCAACAAGCCTAGAAAAATAAACCTCTGCACGAGCTTACCACAGCTTACCCTGCCCTCCTTCATACCCTCACTTTCCCTGTTTAAGTAACTTAGGTTCAACGTGAGTTTTTGGTGTGATTTGACTTGAAGCAGACAGTCTATTTTCAAAAGGGAACTTGACCATATTTCAATTGCTTAAACTAAAGAGTTTCTTCATAGAAAAAGAAACTATCAATAAAGTAAATAGACAACATACAGAATGAGAGAAAATATTAGCACATTATGCATGAAACAAAGGGAATATTCAGAATATATAAGGAACTTGGAAAAAGAAGACATACAAACAGCCAACAAAAATATTTTTAAAATGCTCAACCTTGCTAATCATTAAAGAAATGCAAACCAAAACCAAAATGAGATACCATCTCACAACAGTCAGAATTACTATTATTAATAAGAAAAAAAAAACAATAGATACTGGCAAGGTTGCAAGGTAAAAAGAACCCTCAAACATTGCCGGTGGAAATTTAGAATAGTATAGCCACTGCAGAAAGCAGTTTGAAGATTTTCAAAAAAACTAAAACTAGAATTATCACTTGACTGACAATCTCATTACTGGGTATATACCCAAAGGAAAATGAACTGTTCTGGCAAAAGGCACTCCCATTCACATTTATTGCAGCACTCTTCAAGATAACAAAGGTAGGGAACCAAACTAGGTACCCATCAGTGGTAGATGGATAAAGACAATGTGGAACATATACACCATGGAATACTATGCAGTCATTAAAAAGAACAAAATCATGTCCATTGTAGCAACATGGATGCAGGTGCAGGCAGTTAGTCTAAGAATATTAATAGAGAAATAGAAAACTAAATACCACATGTTCTTGCTTATAAGTGGGTGTTAAACACTGGGTATAAAAGGACATAAATATGAGAACACACCTAACCCTGAACTGTACCAAACATCTTTAAAATAAAAGTTAATAAAAGATGAGAACAGCAGACACTGGGGACTCATACAGTGAAGAAGAGGAAAGTGAAGATTGAAAAGTTATCTATTTGGTACCATTCTCACTATTTGAGAGGAAAGTTCAATAAAAGCCCGAACTTCACCATCACAACATAAACCCATGTAAGAAGGCTGTGCATAATACCCTTTGAATTAAAAAAAATCATTGATTTCACTAATTCTTTAAATCAAAATTCAATACTAAAAAAGCAAAGAACTTACTTTCTAAAGGAAAATAAAAAGTACTTCACTTTTGATTGCCACAAATTACAAGTTCTGCAAACCATGTAGTGTGTTTATTTTGCTTACAAGAATGTGGACATCAGAGGTCAGTGTTTTTTTGAGGTACTGCTGACATCATGAATTTTTGCAAAGTAGAACTTTAAACAGATTTCATTGTCAAATGTTGAAATTGTGTCAGCAAAAAGTTCTCTTTGACTTTAATAAAAAAGGGGTTAATTACCTGATTGCCAAATAACCTGTGCATGGCCCAGCTGCAAATGTGAAGCAGTCTCATTAGAAGAAAGTGGGGCCAGAGTCAACCTGCACTTAATGTGACTTAAAGGAAGAAAACACTTTTCTCTCTTTGAATTTATCTGGATACAATTATTTTGCCTTCTGTACACTTTACCTATTCTGCCTTAATGCCCTTTCACGACCTTTTGGATCAAGTTGGTGGCCTTGGAAGATACCAGATCCTTCAGCTGATTTTCTTTATGATCACTGCTCTTTTTGTTTATTCTCATGTTGTATTGGAGAATTTCACTGCAGCTATCCCTGAACATCGCTGCTGGGTCCACATTCTGGACAATGACACTGTCTCTGGCAATGACACTGGGACTCTCAGCCAGGATGCTCTCCTGAAAATCTCTATCCCACTAGACTCAAACCTGAGACCAGAGAAGTGTCGTCGTTTTGTCCATCCCCAGTGGCAGCTCCTGCACCTGAATGGAACCTTCTCAAACATGAGTGAGCCAGACATAGAGCCCTGTGTGGATGGCTGGGTGTATGATCGGAGCTCTTTTCTATCCACCATTGTGACTGAGGTAAGAGGCCCCACTGGGTGTTTAGAAATAAACACAAGTAAATATCATGCTTGCAGCTGTTAGCTACATGGTGGTGCTTATTCTTCATTTTTTCAACAAAAAATAATTGCTTCTCCATTAAATGTCAGAAAATTACATAGGTAATGAGGCTAATAAATTAAAAATTAGTTATGATTCTGCTCTCTTAGTGCTTTCATTCTTGGGAAGACCAAGGTTTAAGCAGGTAATTCTTGTGTTTTGTTATAAATGTTATGCTAAATCAGTAAGGCTCATTCTGTGGTCATAAATTAGAAACATACAGAAAATTGATTGAGAGCTCTTTACTCAGATTGTACCTCAAAAACAGCCATAGAAGGTCTGCATCAATATTCAGGATTCAGTAAAATTTTAATAGTCCTCAAATGATGTACTCTGTGACCAAGGTTGGTCACTTAGTATGAGTACAAGTGGTCATTAATATAACCTATAGGTTTCTAGAAAACATTATGTTTAAGTTGAGACTTGAACATTCAAATCCCCTTGAGAACTAAAATGAACAAAAATTTATTCACCTCTTTCTTTACCCCAATGATAATGGGCTTGCCAGCAGTAATATTGATTATTATGCTCCCAACCATTTTATTCCCCATCTCAAGTCATCTGATTAATAACCGACTTATCTCTTTACAACAATGACTAATCCAACTAGTACTTAAACAAATAATAGCTATACATAACAATAAAGGTCGAAGCTGATCCCTGATACTAATTTCCCTAATCCTATTTATTGGATCCACAAACCTTTACACCTACTACTCAACTATCAATAAACTTGGGAATAGCAATTCCTTTATGAGCAGGGGCAGTAATTACTGGCTTCCGCCACAAAACTAAAGCATCCCTATCTCATTTCCTCCCACAAGGAACTCCTATTCCCCTGATCCCCATACTAATTATTATCAAAACTATTAGTCTTTTTATTCAACCAATAGCCCAAGCCATACGATTAACTGCTAACATCACAGCAGGTCACTTATACGTTTAATTGGAGGGGCCATTCTAATTCTATCATCAATTAACTCCATTGCAGCATCAACTACATTCATTATTCTTACACTGCTTACGATCCTCAAACTAACTGTAGCCCTTATCCAAGCCTATGTATTTATACTCTTACTAAGCCTTTATTTACATGACAATACATAATGACCCACCAAACACATGCCTATCATATAGTAAACCCTAGCCCCTGACCACTAACTGGAGCCCTCTCTCCTCTTCTCATAGCATCAGGTCTTGTTATATGATTTCACTTTAATTCCTTTATACTCCTAGCCCTAGATCTTATTACTAATGCACTTACCATATACCAATGATGACATGGTATTATTCGAGAAGGCACATTTCAAGGCCACCAAACATCAATTGTACAAAATGGTCTCCAATATGGCATAGTCCTCTTTATCATCTCAGAAGTCTTCTTTGCAGGCTTTTTTTGAACCTTTTACCACTCCAGCCTAGCTCCAACTCCTGAACTAGGAGGCTGCTGACCCCCAACAGGTATTCATCCCTTAACCCCTTAGAAGTTCCCCTACTTAATACATCCATATTAATAGCCTCAGGTGTGTCAATTACTTGAGCTCATCATAGCCTAATAGAAGGTAACAGTAAACAAATACTCCAGTGACACTGTCTCTGGCAATGACACTGTTTATCACCATCTTATTAGGTATTTATTTTACTTTACTTCAAGCATCAGAATATTTTGAAACATCTTTCACTATCTCTGATGCAGTCTATGGCTCAACATTCTTTATGGCTACAGGCTTTCACGGACTCCACATTATCATTGGTTCAACTTTCTTAGCCATCTACCTCCTCCGACAATTAAAATTTCACTTTACGTCTAGTCATCACTTCAGATTCGAAGCCACTGCCTGATATTGACACTTCGTTGATGTGGTCTGACTATTTTTATATGTCTCTATTTATTGATGAGGAACTTGTCCCTTTAGTATTAATTAGTACAGTTGACTTCCAATCAATTAGCTCTGGTACACTCCAGAAAGGAACAATAAATTTAATGTTTTCCCTATGTATGTTTCACAAACATAACACTCGCACCACTCCTAGTCACCATTGCATTTTGACTTCCACAACTCAATAGATACACAGAAGAGTCCAGTCCTTACGAATGTGGCTTTGACCCAACAGAATCAGCTTGTCTGCCATTTTCTATAAAATTCTTCTTAATTGCTATTACTTTCCTCCTATTTGACTTAGAAATTGCCCTTCTACTTCCCCTTCCCAGAGCCACCCAAACAGTAAACCTCAATCTTATATTAATAGTAGCTCTAGCTTTAGTTACAATCCTAGTCCTAGGACTCGCATAAGAATGAGTCCAAAAAGGACTTGAATGGACCTAATATGGTGATTAGTTTGACTAAAAACAAATGATTTTGACTCATTAGACTATGAATAATACACAATCACCAAAATCTATTCTATTAATCTATTTATATTAATCTACTCCTCACTTTCCTAACATCCCTCCTAGGTATACTAATATATCGATCACACCTCATATCTTCTCTATTATGTCTAGACGGTATAATACTCTCGATATTTATTATAGCTTCACTCACAATTTTAAATCTTCACTTTACCTTAGCCAACATGGCCCCAATCATTCTTCTAGTATTCGCAACCTGTGAAGCTGCTGTAGGTCTAGACTTGCTAGTAATGGTATCAAACACATATGGCCTAGATTGTGTACAAAACCTAAACCTGAACCTCCTACAATGTTAAAAATTATTCTACCAACATTGATAATTTTACCACTAACATGATATTTTAAAAAATACACTATTTGAACTAATACTACCACCCACAGCCTGATAATTAGCTCTATCACCCTCTCCCTTTTAAATTACCCCATGATAATAATACAAACTTCTCACTTACTTTCTTCACCAATTCACTATCAACACCATTATTCATCTTGACCACCTGATTACTCCCCCTAATAATCCTAGCCAGTCAAAACCACCTATCAAAAGAGCCACTTGTACGAAAAAAATGATATATTTCCATGCTGACTATACTCCAAATTTTCCTAATTATAACTTTCACCACTACAGAGCTAATTCTCTTTTACATTTTATTTGAAGCAATCTTAATCCCTACCCTAATTATTATTGCACGATGGGGTAATCAAACAGAACGACTAAACGCTGGTCTTTACTTTCTATTCTACACCCTAATCAGCTCACTTCTATACCCAAAATTCCCTAGGAACATTGAATATGATAATCAATTCTCTTACTATACAAAATCTTCCCAACTCTTGATCAAATAGTACTCTCTGATTAGCTTGTATAATAGCCTTTATAGTAAAAATACCTCTATATGGACTTCACTTATGACTGCCCAAATCCCATGTTGAAGCCCCAATTGCAGGCTCCATAGTCCTTGCAGCAATATTACTAAAACTTGGAGGGTATGGAATGATACGAATAACAATTATCCTAGACTCCCTAACAGAATATATAGCCTACTCCTTTCTAATGCTCTCCCTTTGGGGAATAATTATAAATAGCTCCATTTGCCTATGCCAAACACATTTAAAATTGCTCATTGCCTACTCCTCAGTAAGCCACATGGCACTTGTTATCGTAGCAATCCTTATTCAAACCCCATGAAGCTTTATTGGGGCTACAGTTCTTATAATTGCCCATGGCCTCACCTCTTCTTTATTGTTCTGCCTAGCAAACACAAACTATGAATGCATCCACAACTGAACAATAACTCTAGCCCATGGCCTTCAAACTCTCCTGCCCCTAGCAGCAACATGATGGCTCCTTGCTAGCCTAACCAACTTAGCCCTCCCCCCCATCATTAACTTGATTGGTGAACTATCTATAATAATAGCATCCTTCTCATGATCACACTTAACTATTATTTTAATAGGTATTAATATGCTCATCACTGCTCTCTACTAGCTATATATACTAACTATAACACAATGAGGAAAATATACATATCACATCAACAGTATCAAACTCTCCTTCACTCGAGAAAATACATTAATAGTTATACATCTACTACCCATTATCCTATTATCTACCAACCCCAAACTAATTATAGGATATATATACTGTAAATATAGTTTAAACAAAACATTAGATTGTGAGTCTAATGATAGAAACTCAAAAACTCTTATTGACCAAGAAAGTATGCAAGATCTGCTAAGTCATGCCCCCATACATAACAGTATGGCTTTCTTACTTTTAAAGGATAGAAGTAATCTGTCAGTCTTAGGAATCGAAAAATTGGCACAGCTCCAAATAAAAGTAATAAGTTTATTTCCATCTTCCATCTTTCTCTCACTTACACTTCTAATTACCCCCTTTATTATAACAACTAAAAAATATAATAACTACACTTACCCCAGCTACATGAAAAACTCTATCACCTGTGCATTTATAACAAGCTTAGTTCCAACAATTATATTCTTACACACAGGCCAAGAAATAGTAATTTTTAACTGACACTGAATAACTATCCAAACTATAAAATTTTCCCTAAGCTTCAAAATAGATTATTTCTCCACAGTCTTTGTACCAATGGCACATTTTGTTACACGATCTATCATAGACTTCTCAATATGATATATACACTCAGATCCCAATATCAGCCACTTCTTTAAATACTTACTTCTATTTCTCATCACTATATTAATTCTAGTCACTGCCAACAACCTATTTCAACTTTTCATTGGATGAGAAGGCTTTGGCATTATATCTTTCCTCCTTATTGGCTGATGATATGGAGGAACAGATGCAAGCACAGCAGCCCTTCAAGCAATTCTCTACAACCGCATTGGGTACACTGGCTTTGTTTTAGCAATAACATGATTCTTAACTTACTCCACTCCAACTCATGAGAGTTCCAACAAATGTTTACTCTCTACTCAAACTCCAACACCCTCCTTCTACTAGACCTCCTCCTAGCAGTTGCAGGAAAATCTGCACAATTCAGACTCTACCCATGACTCCCATCTGCCATAGATGGTCCAACTCCTGTCTCCGCCCTACTCCACTCTAGCACTATAGTTGTAGCTGGGGTTTTCCTGCTCATCCGATTTTACCCCCTCTTAGAAATAAATAGAACAATTCAAACCGTCACACTATGCTTAGGAGCTATAAATACCCTATTTACAGCAATCTGTGCCCTAACACAAAACATTAAGAAAATTGTTGCATTTTCCACCTCTTGTCAATTAGGCCTTATAATAGTAACTATTGGCATTAACCAACCTCACCTAGCATTCCTCCATATCTGCACCCACGCCTTCTTCAAAGCCATACTTTTCATATGCTCTGGGTCTATTATTCATAGCCTAAATGATGAACAAGGTATTCAAAAAATAGGAGGTCTGTTTACAACTATGACCTTCACTTCCTCCTCACTACTCATTGGAAGCTTCACCCTCACAGGTATGCCCTTCCTTACAGGCTTTTACTCCAAAGACCTTATTATTGAGGCTGCCAATATATCATATACCAATGCCTGAGCCCTCTCTATCACACTAATTGTTACATCCCTGACAGCCGTGTATAGTACCCGTATTATCTTCTTCTCACTCCTAGGCCAAACCCGCTTCCCACCTTAACATGTATCAATGAAAACAACCCCCTCTTAATAAACCCTATTAAATGTCTAGCCCTAGGCAGTATCTTCGCAGGATTTCTCATCTCAAATACTATCACTCCCATAACAACCCCACAAATAACCATACCCTGATACTGAAAACTCTCAGCACTTATTGTTACCATTTTAGGCTTTATATTAGCAATAGAGCTTAATAACCTCACATCCTACCTCAAATTAAAGCACCCCACCCAATTTCTTTTATTTTCTAGCCTACTAGGACTTTTTCCAATCACAATCCACTGCCTGTACCCTTATAAAACTCCATGCTAGCCAAAACATAGCATCCTCACTTCTAGATCTCATCTGGCTAGAAAAAACAATACCAAAAAGCACAGCCAAAACCCATACATCTGCATTCATAAACACCTCTAATCAATTAGGCCTAATTAAACTCTACTTTATATCTTTTCTTATTACCATTATACTGGGGATATTCCTCATTCTCTAAAACCTTTAGTAATTTCAATTACAATAAAAAATAGTAATAAATAAAGACCAACCTGAAACCACTATTAGCCAACTGCCACTGCCGTATAAAGCTGCCACCCCTACAGAATCTTCATGAAACAAACTAAATATATCCCCCTCAAAAACAACTCAATCCTCTAAATTCTTAAATCCAACCCCCTCATGACCACCATCCACATGACCATAAACAACTCTAACAATAACCCTAACAACAAAACCCCTCAAATAGAAACACTTGATCCCCAAGCTTCTGGATATTCCTCAGTAGCTATAGCTGTTGTATAACCAAAAACAACCAACATACCATCTAAATAAATTAAAAATACCATCAACCCAATAAAAGTTCCCCAAAACTCAACACTATCCCACACCTTACCCCAGCACTAATAATCAAACCCAACTCCCCATAAATCAGAGAAGGCTTAGAAGAAAATCCAACAAAGCTATTAAAAAAATTATACTCAAAGATAGTGACTGCATAGGTGGATCCATGAGACTCTTGGAACGTGAGTTCCCAAAAAGACTATTACTTTTCTTCCTGCATCCCCCAGCCCACCACCAGCTGCACTGGTACGAGACCTGGGGACTTTTGGTCCCACACAGGGCCAGACATCACAGCCGGACCGTGGCTGCTCCACTATATGTGATTTTGGCTGACTGGGGAATCCCAAATCCCGGTTCCCAGCTCCATCCCTGGCTACATCGCCATGGCCAGCACCCAGCGCCAAACTGCCAGTCACTCAGGGAGGCTCTGAGCAGCCACCCGACAGAGATACCAGTCCCATTTCTGGCTAAAGTGCCCTGTGAGGGACCCAGAGCCACCACCTGCCCCCTGGAGCTTTGGAGATCTGAAGGCCCGGGCCCACCATGACTGAGGCACTCAGTGTGCGACCACAAGCCTGTGAAAGGGGGCAGAACCCCAAGCTGATGTAAGGTGCCCACCGCAGGCTTCCAGCTCCAGAGGAGGAAACGCCCGATCCTCTCCCCCCACCCCAGCCTGCTTTGTGGCACCCCAGATCCAGTGCCCAGCTGTGCAGCTGGTCCTGCCTAGAGACCCACAGAAGCATACCTAAAAGTGAAAGTAAAACTACCACCTCCACCATTTTCAAGGCATATTAACATTGCATTGCCTTGCCTACCTATCAGAGCCTCCACCTCAGTTCCCATGGTGACATCATTAAATAGGAGACAAAGCCCCTCCTCTACACTGAATAGAGACCAGTGTCACAGATCTCCCAGGCAAAAAGCTAACTACCTGCCTGCCTGCAACAAAAACAGAGGAGAGAGGCTAAAGATTAGAACTCAAGGAATTTTATCCATTAAGGGACGAGAGAGAAAAATCTACACAAATGAAGAAAAACCAAAAGAAGAATATGGGTCTCTCCCAGATCCCTGGGAGGGCAGACACTGAGAAAACTGACTTCAGAATGCAAACAATGAAGACCCACAGAATGACTGGTCCCAAAATACAAACCTAGACATCAAGACATTACTGGAGAGATTAAAAAAGAATTGAGGAGACACAAGAAGAAACTAGAAAGGAGCTGATATCTGAGATAACAGTAATAAAGAATACTGTGAATGAAATAAACAATAAACTGATAAGCATGGAAAGCAGAATTACCCAAGCAGAAGAAAGAATCTCAGAGCGTGAGGACCAAAGTATAGAGCTAATCCAAACTCTCAAAAACACAGAAAACAAGCCCCAAAAGACAGAAAAAACCTTCAAGAGATGAGCGATTACATCAAGAGGCCTAACCTAAGAGCAATCGGCATGCCTGAGCCAGAAAGAGAGACAGAGACCACATTGGAACAAACCTTCCATGATGAGATCATTCAAGAAACTTCCCTTATTTAATCAATGATGCAAAAATTCAAACACAAGAGATCCAGAGAACCTCTGCTAGACAACAAATGAGAAAACCAACCGCTAGACACATAATAATTTGCCTAAACAAAGTAGGTATAAAAGAAAAAATCCTAAAGGCAGCAAGAGAAAAAGGCCAGATCACCTACCATGGAAAACCAATTAGAATAGCAGCAGATTTATCTACAGAAACCCTGCAGGCTAGGAGAGCTTGGAGCCCTATCTTCAAAGTCCTAAAAGATAAACAATTTCAACCAAGAATAACCTACCCTGCCAGATTAAGCTTCATCAGCGAGGGAGAATTAAAATCTTTCCCAGATATCCAATGCCTAAGAACTTACGCTGCCACCAAACCACCAGTACATGAAACACTTAAGAAAGTACTAAACACAGAAGAAAAGGGGAAAAAAGGAGCAACTTTCTTCACAAGAGTACAGGAAAAAATAAAATACACATGAACTAACCCCCCAAACAAAAGAAAGACTATAAACCAAGTGGAAGAACAACACTATAAGAACTCTATGTTATGGATGAACTCTTCACATTTCAATAATTAGCCTAAATGTGAATGGACTAAATGCACCACTGAAAAGACATAGAATATCGCCAGACAACAATATACTGCCTTCAAGAGACCCATCACACTAGAAAGGACATGCACAGACTCAAAGTAAGAGGATGGGAAACAAATTTCCAGGAAAATGGAACACAAAAGAAAGGAGGAGTCACGATCATAATTTCAGACAAAATACCATTTAAGTTATCAAAAATTAAAGAAGTTACAGAGGGCCACTACATAATGATAAAAGGTTCACTCCATCAACAAGAAATGTCTATCCTAAACATATATGCACCTAACATAGGTGCATATAAACTTTTATAAAGCAACACCTAGGAAAACTAAAGAAAGATATTGACCATAACACCATCATAACTGGGGACTTTAATACCCCACTCACAACCCTCAACATATCATCGGGACAAAAAATCAGCAAGGAGATCTGGAACCTCAATGTGACTCTGGACCAAATGGACTTAAATGATACCTACAGAACACTACATCCAAAGACCAGAGAATACACATTCTACACATCACCGCACAGGACATTTTCCAAGATTGACCACATTATCGACCATAAATCAAGCATAAGCAAATTTAAAAGGACCGAAATTCTATCATGCACCTTCTCGGACCATAGTGGAATAAAAATAAACATTAACACCAACAAGGTCCCCCCCAAAACCCACAAAGACATGGTCACAAAACAGCATGATGCTAAACAACTCCTAGATCAATGATGAAATCAAAACAGAGATCAAAAGATACCTGGAAACCAATGAAAATGAAGAAACATCTTACCAAAATCTCTGGGATGCCTTAAAAGCTGTAGTAAGAGGGGAATTTATATCCCTACAAACATACATGATGAAAATGGAAGGAGCACAAATTAATAGCCTAACCAACCACCAAAGGAAGCTGGAAAAGCAAGACCACAAAAACCCTAATTTCAGTATCAGAATCCAGATCACCAAAAAAATAGCCCAAATCCAGGACATAGAAGACAAAAAGACAATACAAAAAATCAATGACACAAAATGCTGATTCTTTGAAAGGATAAACAAGATTGATGGTCCCCTAGCTAGACTGACCAAGAAAAAGAAAGAAAAACCCCAAATAAGCACAATCAGAAGCATAAAAGATGAAGTCACATCTGACCCTGAAGAAATACAAAAGATCATCAGAGACTACTATGTACACTTGTATGGAAACAAACTTGAAAACCTCAAGGAAATGGAGGACTTTCTGTCATCACTCAACTTGCCTAGGTTGAAACAAGAAGAAATTGAGACCTTAAATAGACCAATAACAATCAAGGAAATAGACTATGTAATAAGAAAACTACTTACAAAAAAAAAGCCCTGGACCAGATGACTTTCCAGCAGAATTCTACAAGACATTTAAGGAGGAACTGATTC
>NW_007232916.1:29962-30724 GCF_000164805.1 Carlito syrichta
GATAAAATCCAGCACCGCTTCTTGATAAAAACCCTCGAACATCTAGGCATACAGGGAACATACCTCAAAGTAGTAAAAGCCATCTATGAGAAACCCACAGCCAGCACACTTCTAATCAGACAAAAATTGGAACCATTTCCCCTGAAAACTGGAACAAGACAAGGATGCCCACTCTCATCCCTCCTGTTCAATATAGTATTGGAAGTCCTGGCTAGAGCAATCAGAGAAGAGAAGGCAATCAGGGGTATCCAAATAGGAAAAGAAGAAGTCAAATTATCTCTCTTTGCAGATGACATGATCGTATACCTCGAAAACCCAAGAGAATCTGTCAAAAACCTCCTTACACTGATAAAGGCCTTCAGCAAAGTCTCAGGATATAGAATAAGTGTGAAAAAGACAATCGCATTTCTTTGCACCAATAATAAACAAACGGAAATCCAAATAAGAACTACAATTCCATTCACAATAGCAACAACAATAAAAAATGAAATACTTTGGCATCTTCCTAACCAGAGACGTGAAAGACCTTTACAAGGAAAACTACAAAACTCTGCTCAAAGAAATCAAAGATGACACTTACAAGTGGAAAAATATCCCATGCTCATGGATTGGAAGCATCAACATTGTGAAGACGTCCATCTTACCTAAGGTAATCTACAGATTCAATGCAATACCTATCAAATTACCAGCAACATTCTTCTCAGACCTAGAAAAAACAACATAGGAATTCATATGGAATCACAAATGACCAAGATAGCCAGA
>NW_007232916.1:31628-46609 GCF_000164805.1 Carlito syrichta
CCATGTGACCCTGCAATCTCCCTACTGGGAATATACCCTGAAGAACTCAAATCACTCTATTAAAAAGATACCTGCACACGAATGTTTATTGGAGCATTGTTCACAATAGCAAGAATCTGGAACTAACCACGCTGTCCATCAAAAGAGGAATGGATTCAAAAAATGTGATACATATACACGATGGAATACTATGCAGCCATAAAAAAGAACAAAATCATGAATTTTACAGCAACCTGGTGGAGCTGGAGTCTATAATACTAAGTGACCTCTCACAGAAACAAAGATCTGAGTATCACATATTCTCACTCATATAGTGGACTTTGGTCATCCTAGGCACTACTATAAGAAAACGACTGACAGTGTTGGGAAACTATGGGGGTGGGACTAAGGTTAGGAAACATCTGTCTGGATACAGGGAGACACCTGTTATCAACAAGGGGGCCTGAATGAAGCATATTTGTATACCTAACCCTTAACTGTAACTCACAATATCAAAATAAAAAATATTGATTAAAAAAATTATACTCAATAAAAACACAACGTAAATCATTAATTCCCACATGGACATAAACCATGACTAATGACCTGAAAAATCATCATTGTTATTCAACTACAAGAACTAATGACTAACATGCGAAAAACTCACCCCCTCAAAAAAATCATTACTCACTCATTCATTGACCTCCCTTCACCCTTCAACATCTCTGCATGATGAAATTTCGGCTCCCTCTTAGGAGTTTGCCTAGGAATTCAAATCACTACACATCAGACACAACAACCTCACTTTCCTCATAACACACATCTGCCGAGATGTAAACTACAGTTGAATTATCGGATGTATACATGCAAACGGAGATTCTGTATTCTTTATCTGCTTATTCATGCATGTAGTCTGAGGCTTATATTATGGCTCCTACACCTTCCTAGAAACATGAAATATTGGCATCCTCTTACTATTCACTGTAATAGCAACAGCATTCATAGGCTATGTCCTTCCATGAGGACAGATATCATTCTGAGGTGCTACCGTCATTACCAACCTCGTATCAGCTATTCCTTATATCGGCACTGATCTAGTCAAATGAATTTGAGGGGACTTTTCAGTTGATAAAGCTACCCTAACATGATTCTTCACCTTCCACTTTATCCTGCCCTTCATAGTAGCAGCCCTTGTAATCGTCCATCTCCTATTCCTCCATGAAACCGGATCTAACAATTCATCAGGAATTTCCTCCAACTCTGATAAAACTCCATTCTTCCCCTACTTCACAATTAAAGATATCCTAGGACTAGTAATCCTTATACTCCTACTTATAACTCTAGTCCTGTTCACACCAGACCTACTAGGGGGACCCAGACAACTACACCTCAGCCAACCCCCTTAACATCCCACCCCATATCAAACCAGAATGATACTTTCTATTTGCTTATGCAATCTTATGGTCTATCCCTAATAAACTGGGAGGTGACCTAGCCCTAGTACTATCTATCTTAATCCTTGCTATTATCCCAATACTCCACACATCTAAACAACTAAGTATAATCTTTTGACCACTAAGCCAATGCTTATTCTGAATTCTGGTAGCTGACCTACTAGCACTCACGTGAATTGGAGGTCACCTGTTGAACACCCATTCATCATCATTGACCAAACAGCCTCCATCCTATACTTCCTAGTTATCATAGTCCTTATGCCTCTAACTAACCTGATCAAGAATAAAATGCTCAAATGATAAGTACTCATAGTATAACTATTACTTTGGTCTTGCAAACCAAAAATGAAGGAAACAAGCTCCCTAGGACCCCACTTCAAGGAAGAGGCTTACACCAGCCCCCAAAGCTGGAGTTCTCCATAAACTATTCCCTGTGTGCTTGTATAGTACAATTATTCTTGATTAGTATGTCAGTATTAATAAAATTGTACTAAGTCCATATGTATATCGTGCATTTTATTCCCCCCATGAATATGTATTAGTACTATGTATATATGTATAACCTTACATAAGACATGTATGTTTAATTGTGCATTAACCTACTTTCCCCATGCATATAAGCACATACAAACAAATCAATTCTTCTAGACTAGAAAACCTTAATCAACTAGAAAGCTACTTCTACCAGGACTATTCAACAAGCACTATTCATCCATGCAATCACATAGGATACCCAGTGTGTTATCAGACATACACCATTACAGTTAAACCAACTCTCTTCCACATGACTATCACTTACCATTATACTTGGGCACTACCATCCTCTGTGAAACCAGCAAACCCATCCAATTCAGATCCCTCTTCTTGCTCTGGGTCCATAAAACTTGGTGGTAGCTAATATGAAACTATACCTGGCATCTTGTTCTTATTTAAGGGCCATAAAACTAAGATTGCCCACTCGTTCCTCTTAAATAAGACATCTTGATGGTAACGGGCCATATACCCTCTTTTCCAGTCATGGTAGAATTAAATGCATTTGGTATTTTTTAATTTTTAAGTGGGGGGAGTCTTAATTCAACAAGGTCAGGGGGTAAAGTTCAGGTAATGCACAGAAGTCTGATATAATGAAACATCCAAGTCATATTATGGAGGTTTGATCAGGTTGCACTGAGAGATTATAAGCTGCCATGAAGTTCTAATATGCTGGCTTTTATTATTTTCTAGTGGGACCTGGTGTGTGAATCTCAATCACTGAATTCAGTGACAAAATTTCTATTCATGGCTGGAATGGTGGTGGGAGGCATTCTATGTGGCCATCTATCAGACAGGTGAGTGCCTCCGTTTCACAGATTTCTTTACTAGTGGGTATTTTCATCAGCATATTAACAAATATTTATTGCAAGTCACAGTGTCCCATGGCTACTTTAGTCCTCAGGGACATAAACACACAATGGAGAAGTACAGTCTGTGTGGTGTGGGCTACTTTGTCAGCACTGAGTGCTTCGTATAAGATGTAGGTGTGACATCTGCATCAAACCTGGGGTATTTCAGGCCAGGGTTTAGAAATATGGTGCCACTACATGTGGTTTAGAAGGATAAGAATAGTTACTGTCTTAGTCCCGTTTCTGCTGCTATAAAAAAATCACAGATTGGTTAATGTATTAACAATAGATGTTAATTTGACTCATGAGTCTGGAGACTGGGAGGTCCAATAGCATTGCTGCATCATCTGGCCAGGGACTATATGTTGCATCAGTCCCCTGGTGGAAAGTGGAAGGGAAGACACAATACAGAGAGAGTATGTGGGCTGAACTTTATCCTTTTATCTGGAGCACATCCCATGATAACTAACACACTCTGATTTCACCATTAATTCATTCATGAGTGCAGAGTCATCTCCCATCTCTTAAAAGTCCAATCTCTTAATACAATTTCAAGACCTTGAACAATTATCATAATACTATAAGAAAGGGAAATTGGCAGAAGTGGGAAAATGCCATGGGTGGGAGGCACACCTCATCAACAAGGGTACCTGCATAGTGGACATTTGTAGAGCTAACCCTGAATTGTACCTCACACCTTTAAAATAAAAAATTAGAAAAAAGTAAAAATAAATAAAAATAAATAAATTATAGGCAAAAATATTTTCAAATTGTGATTTGGAGAGACATCAAAACCTTAGCAGTTATCTATGGGAGCTGAGGAAAATGTTTCATGGGATCCAGCCTGTTTGAAGGTGTAGATATGGGAAACAGCATTGTACAACTTCTCCAAGGGTTCCAGGCTCAGTGCCTCCTGAATTCTGTGAGTTGTAGGCTTGTGAGTGCCAAAGAATGACTGTCACATCATTGGTGACCAAGAGTGATGGGTAGGCACTCCAATAAAATCAATGAGGTGATGCATGTGGTATGCTGAAATATTATGCCAATAATCTAAATTTTAGTATTTCAAAACAGGTTTTTATTTACTTTTTTACATTTTATTTATTAAATCACTCAAGAATTATTGTATTTTAGATTCAAGGAATGCATATATAGGTTTATAACATAAGTATATTGCATAATAGTGAGGCTTGAGCTTCTACTGAACTAGTCACCCATGTGGTGGGTATGGTTCCAAATGGGTGGGTTTTCAACTTGTGCCCTACTACCTCCCTTCTTTAGAAGTCACCAGTGTCTGTTGTTCTCATCCTTATACCCCTGTTTATTCAGTGTTTACCTCCCACTTATAAGTGCAACATGTGGTATTCAGTTTTCTGATTCTGGGATAATTCTCTTAGACTGAGTGCTTTCAGTTGCATCCAGATGTTGCTATAAAGGACATGATTTTGTTCTTTTTTATGCCTGCATTTTATTCCCTGGTGTATAAGTACCAATATTTTCTTTATCTAGTACACCATTGATGGGCACCTGGGTCGACTCCATGTTTTTTGGTGTTACAGGTAATGCTACAACATGCATATGAGAGTAAGTGTCTGTTTAGTAGGACTATTTATCCTCTTTTGGGTATATACTCAGTGGTGGGATTGCTTGGGAAAATAGTAAATTTGTTTTTATTTATTTGAGAAAACTTCAAATTGCTTTCCACAAGGTAGCACTAGCTTGCCTTCTTTCCAACAGTGTATGAGTGCTCCTTTTTATTCACAACCTTGGAAACGTCGTTTTTTGGCTTCTTAGTAATAGCCAGTCTGACTCATGCGAGATGGTATCTCATTGTGGTTTTGATTTGCATATCTCTGATGAGTAGTGATGCTGACCATTTTTTATTATAAAGATGTGGGGTACAATTCAGTGTTAGTTATACAAACGTTGATTATGCAGGTACCCTTATTGATGAGGTAAGTGCCTCCCTCCCCTAGCAGTTTCCCTCAACTGCCAATCCCCTCCTCCCCTGACAGTTTCTCACTTCTGCCAAATGCTTTCTTATAGTATTATAATTGTTCAAGTTCCGCTTATGAGTAGGAACATCTGTTCTTTGTTTCTGTGAAAGATCACTAAGTAAGATCGACTTCAAATCAATCCAAGTTGCTGCAGAAGTCCATATGTTTGTCTTTCTTTATGGCTGCATAATATTCCATTGTGTATGTGTACCACATTTAAAATCCAGTCCAGGTTCTATGGGCAATACAATTGGTTCCATGTTTTTGCTATTGTGAATAGAACTGCAACAAACATATGTGTACAGGTATCTTTTTTGTAGAATATTTGAGTTCCTGTGGGTATATTCCCAATAGGAGAATTGCTGGGTCATATGGAAGGTCAATTTCTAGTTCTTTCAGAAATCACCACACTGTCTTCCAGAGAAGTTGTGCTAGTTTGCATTTTCACCAGTCATATAGAAGTGTTCCTTTTTCTCCACATCCTCGCCATGATTGGTTGTTGTTTGTTTTATTAATGATGGCTATTCTTACTGGGGTTAGGTGGTATCTCAATGTGGTTTTGATTTGTGTTTCCCTGATGGTGAGTGAGGCTGAACACTTTTTTATGTGTCTGTTGGCTGCCTGTATATCTTCTTTTGAGAAGTGTCTATTCATGTATTTTGCCCACTTTTTAGTGAGGTTGTTTGTTTTTTTTCTTTTGGCACATTTGAGTTCCTTATAGATCCTAGATGTCAGGCCTTTGTCAGATATACAGTTGTCAAATATTTTTTCCATTCTGTGTGCTGTCTCCCTGCTCTCTTGATGGTTTCTTTAGTTTTGTAGAAGCTTGTTAGTTTGATTAGGTCCCTCTTATATATCTTATTTCTTAAGTTATTGACCTTTAGGATTCTGAATAGGAACTGGTTGCCAGTTCCAGTTTCCATAAAGGTGTCTCCTGCGTCTTCTAAGATTCTTATAGTTTGAGGTTTTACATTTAGGTCTTTGATCCATTTAGGCTAATTTTTGTGTATGGTGATAGGTAGGGGTCCTGTTTCAATCTTCTGTATGTGGTCAGTCAGTTTTCCCAGCACCATTTACTGAATAGGTTCTCCTCCTCTCCCCAGTGGTTGTTGTTGAAGGCTTTGTCAAAGATGAGTTGGTTGAAGACTTGAGGCTTTGCTTCTGGAATCTCTATCCTTTTCCATTGTTCTATATGCCTGTTCTTGAGCCATTATCAGACTGTTTTGATTACTGCAGACTTATAGTAAAGTTTGAAGTCTGGAAGTGTGATAACTTCTGCTTTGTTTCTTTTGCCAAGAATTGTTTTGGCTACTTAAGGTCATTTATGTTTCCATATGAATTTCTGTATTGTCATTTCCAGGTCTGAGAAGAATGATGTTGGTAACTTAATGAGTATTGCGTTGAATCTGTAGATTGCCTTCAGTAAGATGGACATTTTAATAATGTTGATTCTTCCTACCCATGAGCATGGAATATTTTTCCATTTGTTTGTATCTTCTTGGATTTGTTTGAGTGGTGTTTTGTAGTTCTCATTGTAAAGGTCTTTCACTTCTCTGGTTAGGAAGATGTTGTGCATTTCTTATGTTATTGGCTGCTTGTACACCTTACTTTGAGAAGTGTCCTATCATGTCCTTTGCCCACTTTTTAAAGGGCTTATTTTATGTTTTCGTGTTCATTTGTTTGAATTTTTTATAGATTCTGAATATTAGCCCTTTGTCAGATGCATAACTTGCAAATATTTTCTCCAATTCTGGCTGTTGTCTGTTTACTCTGTTTATGGTTTCTTTTGTTGTACCAGAGCTCTTTAATTTGGTTGGGTCCCATTTGTCAATTTAGGTTTTTGCTGAATTTGCTCTTGAGGTCTTGGTTATGAAATCATTGCCAAGGCTGATGTCTAGAAGAGTGTTTACCAGGCTGTCTTCTAGGATTTTCATTTGAGGTCTTACATTTAAGTCATTAATCCATCTTCAGTTCATTTTTATATATGGTGAGTAGAAGGGGTCCAGTTTCATCCTTTTACATATGATATGCCAGTTTTCCCAGCATTTTTAGTTAAATTGGGGGATCTTGCTTAGTGTTTGTTTTGTAGACTTTGTCAAAGATTAGATGGTTATAAGACAGAAGTTTTATGTCTGGGTTCTCTATTCTGTTCCATTGGTCTACATGTATATTTTTATACAGATACCATGCGGCTTTGGATATTGTAGGCTTGTAGCAAATTTGGCAGTGTGGCAATGTGAGGCCTTTGGTTTTATTCTTTTTTGCTTAGGATTGCTTTGTCTATTTAGGCTGTTGATTCCATATGAATTATAGTATTTTTTTTTGTATACCTGTGAAAAATAATTCTAGTAACTCGATAGGGATTGCATTGATTTGTAGATTGCTTAGGCAGTAAGGACATTTTAACAATATTGATTTGTCCAGTCCGTGAGCCTGTAATATGTTTGTGTCATATTTTATTTTTTTGTTTGTGTCGTATTTTTGTGTGTGTCATATTTGATTTAAATGGTATTTTGTAGATCTCATTGTAGAGATCTTCACCTCTCTGGTTAGATGTATTCCAAGCTATTTTTTTTTCTGGTGGCTACTGTAAATGAGATTTCATTCTTGATTTGGTTCTCAGCTTAAACATTGTTGGTTTATAGAAATGCAACTGATTTTTGAGGGTTGAATTTGTATATCTGTATCCCAAGACTTTCCTGAAATTGTTTATAAGTGGTAGGAATACTTTTTGGAATGTTTAGGTTTTTTAGATATAAAATCATATCATTTCCAAAAGGAGATAATTTAACTTCCTCTTCTCCTATTTGAACACCTTATATTTCTTTCTCTTGCCTGATTGCTCTGACTAGAGTAAATAGGCAACAGCCAGAATTGGAGAAAATATTTGCAAGCTATGCATCTGACAAAGGACTAATATTCAGAGTCTATAAAAAATTCAAACAGTACTGTGCAGAATAGAAGTGCTGAGAGTGAGTATCCTGTTTTATTTGAGTTCTTAGGGGGAATGTTTCCAGTTTCTGTGCATTAGGTGTGATTGGCTGTGGAAATGCCATAGATGGTTCTTATTATTTTGAGCTATTTTTCTTCAATGCCTAGATGGTTGAGCGTTTTTTAAATTATGGAGCAATGTTGGATTTCATCAAACACTTTTTCTATGACTGTTGAGATAATCATGTGGTTCTTGTTTTCACTTCTGTTTACATGGTGGATTACAATTATTGATTTGCATATGTTGAACCTACCTTGTGTCCTGGGAATAAAGTCCACTTGATTACAATGAATGATTTTTTTGATGTCATGCTAGATGCAGTTTGCTAATATTTTATTGAGGATTTACATGTATGCTACTCAGGGATATCAACTTGTAGTTTTTTTTCTTTGTCATGTCTTTGTCTTTTTTTGGTATCAGCATGATGTTGGCTTCATAGAAGGAGTTAGGGAGGAATCCTTTCTCCTTGATTGTTTGGAATAATTTTAGTATTTTTGGTACTAGTTCTTCCTTTTATATTTTGTAGGGTTCAGCTGTGCATTCATCTGGTCCAGATCTTTTTTTGGTAGGTAAGTTTTGTATTAGTTATTCATGACTCATTATTGTTCTGTTTAGAGTTTCAATTTCTTCTTTTTTCAATATTGGAAAGTTGTATGCTTCCAGAAAATTTTGCATTTCCTTTAGATCTTCTAACTTGTGTACATAGAGATGCTTATAATAATCTCTCCTAATCTTTTGTATTTCTTCTGAATCAGTTGTAATGTCATTAAAAAAATTCTGAGTATGTTTATTTGGATTTTATCTCTCTTTCTTTTTTGTTAATATGGCCAAAGTTTTGCCAATCTTTTTTATCCTTTCAAAGAACCAACTTTTTGATTAGTTAGTCTGTTATGGTATGGTATTTATTTTTTGTCTCAATTTCATTTATTTCTGCTCTGATTTTGGTTATGCTTTTCTTCTGCTACCTTTGATTTTGGTTTCTTTCTTTCTTTTTTTTTTAGTTCCTTCAGGTGAGATATAAATTTGTTTATTTTAAATCTTTCTATTTTCATGATGTGGGTGTGCAGTGCAAAGTTTTTCCTCTCAGCATTGCTTTAACAGTATCATAGAGGTTTTGGTATGTTATATCTTTATTTTGATTGTTTTAGATAATTTTTTAATTCTTCTTGATTTCTTTGTTTACTCAAAAATTGTTCAGAAGGAAGCTGTTTATTTTCCTTGTATTTGTGTTTTTTTGAGTATTGTTCTTGGTGCTGTTTTCTAGTTTTATTCCACTGTGATTAGAGAAGGATGAGTGAGGACCCCCCAAAAAACTGGAATTATCTTTTTGGAGAGTGGGCCTCTTGTAATACAGGTTTCCTCAGCTAGGTGTGTGTTCTAGGAATCCTTTGGCATCAATGTACCAGCTAGTGTTGAGAGAGGTTGTGCTTGACTTCAGTTAATTTTTGGGGGGAGAATCTTTAAATGCATTTGCCCATTTCATGATGGGTGATTTATGAGTGCTCCTGCCCACATTGTGCTGAGTGTTCAGCAGTTTTTGACTAAAAACAGCATGATCTCCATGTCCACCCTCCCTATTTACCTAGTCTTGTCCCAAGCAACTTTTTTTTGTTTTCCCAGATGAAAAAAGCCCTCAAAGGGAAATATTTTGTCAATGTGAAATGGGTGTAACAAAAACAAACAGAGACATAAAAGGCATAAAAATTAACAAGTTCAAAACCTGTTCAGAGCAATGGAAAAAGCATCTCAATATGCATCAAATGGAGAGTACTTGGATGGTAAATAAAGTTTAAACATGTAAGAATAAACACATAATTTTTAACCAGTTCAGGCATTTTGGGCTACCCCCTGTACTTGTTTTTATTTTGATATTTGGAATTTATTCAAGGTTAATTTATGACTGAGTATGTGGCTGAGTTTAGAGTACATTTCATGTGCAGATGGGAAGAATGTATATTCTGTAGTTGTTGGGTGAAGTGTTCTGTAGAGGTCTGTTAGACTTAATTGGCTAAATGTCGAATTTAAGTCCAGCAATTCCTTGTTAGTTATTTTTTTCTTGATGATTTGTCAAAGCTGTTACTGTACTGTTGAAGTCACCCATTATTATAATGTGGCTGTCTATGTCCTCTCTTAGGTAAATAGAAATTGTTTTATAAATCTGTGTGTTTCTATGTTGGATGCATATATATTTAACATTTTTTGTTGAATTGAGCTCTTTATAATTATGCAGTGCTGTTCATTGGTAATTTTAACTTTTATTGGTTTAAAGTCTATCATATCTGATATAACAATAGCAATTTCTGCTCTTTTTTCTTTTCCATTTAGCTGGAAAGCTTTTCTCTATCTCTTTCCCTTGAGTCTATAGTTGTCATCAAAGGTGAAATGTGCTGATGTGCATCCTAGAGAAAATAGAAGAATAGGTCTTTTAAAAAATCTAGTTTGCCATTTTTTGCCTTTTAAGTGAGCATTAAGGTCATTGACATTGATGGTTATTGATAGACATGTGAGAATTTGTTTCTATCATAATGTTATGAGGAGTTGCTTAGTTTTCTCAGTTTTGTGGGTGATTTATATGGTGTCTAAGCTGTATATTTGCTCATGCTTTTGTGTTAGGTAATGCCATTTTTTAATTGCCATATTTGGAATTCCCTTAAGCATCTCTTATAGGACTAGTCTAGAGATGATGACTTCCCTTATCACTTGTTTGGAAAGGACTTTATTTTACCTCATTTGTAAAGTTTAGTTTGTTGAGATAAAACATTCTTGGTTGTCATTTCTTTTATTATAATGCTATAAATGGGCCCACAATATCTTCTGGCCTGTAAGGTTTCTGCTGAGAGGTCTGTTGTTATTCTGATGAATCTAATTTGATATGTGCTTTGTCTTTTCTCTGTAACTGCCTTTAACTTTCTTTTTTGTGCTGACCTTAAAAATTTAACAATGATGTGCCTTGGGTATGGTTGTTTCATATAGTATCTTTCAGGAGTTCTCTGGAGTTCTTGATTTTGCTTGTCAACCTCTTTGGCAAAATAGACATGGAGTTTATGGATTTTTCAATGGATTATATCTACAACAACTTTCTTCAGAATACTCCCATTTTCATCTTGTCTCTCAGGAATGCCAATCAGATATAGATTTGGTGTCTTTACATATCTCTACACAATAGCATACCTCTCAAAGCCTTTGTTCTTTTTAAAAAAATTCTGTCTTCTTTATTTTTGTCTTATTTAGTTGCTTCTAGGGATCAGTTTCCAAGCTCTGAAATTCTTTCCTTTACTTGATTAAGTCTGTTTTTAATGCTTGCCACTTTGGTTTTAAATTTCTATGGTATATTCTTCAGTTCATGGAATTCAGTGTGGTTCTCATTTAGAATAACCACATCAGCTTTCAGTTTTTGAACTGTTTTCATGGCCTCTTTGACTTTGGAGTCCAGTTTCTTTTGGATCTCAATGAATTTCTTTGCAATCCATATTATGAATTTTATATCCATCTTTGGAGACAATTCTTTCTGTGTAGGATCCATTGTTTGAGAGCTGGTGTGATCATGTTGGTGTAGCAAAACAACCCTTTTTTGTGTTGCTGGCATTCTTGCACTAATTTCTTCTCATCTGAGCCTGCTAATGCTCACTTTCTCTTCTCTTCTCTGCCTTTCCCCTCTTTCCCTCCTCCCATCCTTCCCTCTCTCCCTCTGGCCTTCTCTCATTATTTTTTTAATTTGTTTGCTATTATTGGGATAGAGTTTATTGATTTTTTCTAATTTTTTGTCCTTTGGGTATGGCTGTGGAATAAGTTATGTGTGGCTGGCTGGCTTTATTCTTGAGTTATTTGGGGAGCAAGTGTTCTGGATGGGTTTCTTGTTGCAGCTAGTATCATTCTGTGGTTGCTTTAGAGGCTACTCATTGTAGAGCTGCTTTCTTGTTAGGTGGTGTAGCTCAGGGTGTAGGCCTACAAATGGTGCTTAAAAGTGAGATCTGGTGGCAGCAGCTGCACTGCAGTTGGACTTTCCAAGGATCACCATGTCTCAGTCACAGTTATCAAGTTGGTGTGGTGTTCCACTCGGTTATTTGAGGCCTAGAGTATGCAGTACCCCCTTGTGGAGAAGCAACTAACATGGGAGAGTGTGCAGAGTGTCATCACAGCTTGTTGCTGCTGCTTATTTTGGCTGTGGGAGGTCTGCTTCATAGGGGGTGCATACAAACACCACAGGGGACCACCTTAGTGGATCTGGAGATTGGCTTGCCTGAGGATGGCAGGTCTCTGCCACTATAGTAAGATGAGTGTGAGGATTCTGGAGTAGGTAGTCCATATCTGGGAGGAAACAGCTGAGATGTAGGAGGGTGATGAGTATCTTGTTTCTTAACTGTTCCTGTTTATTTCAGCTGCAGAGTGCAAGCTGGGGACACATGCTATCACTCTGTTGCATTGCTCTCTCTCTTGCCCAAGGGCAACTGTGGCAGAGGCTGAAGCAGCCACAAAGCACTGCCCTTTATAGGAGCACTGAGCCTCCATCCTTGGTGAGCAGTGGCAGCTGGTACTAAGCTCTGCAGGGGTCAATGGCATGAGGGGTTCCATGTGGGCTTGGGCAATGCCCCTGCACAGTCACCACTCAGGATCGCATGCTGGGTCAGGAGCCAGGAAAGTCACAGAGGCTGTCTCTTACTCAGATTACCAAGTTCTGTGATGGTGGTGTAGATTCCTGGGAATTTTCAGTCACTCAATCATCTCTTCACCATGTTGGGGATTTGCATCTCCATGCTGAATCCATATCAAGAGGCTGTCTGATTTTACACTTCTGCTTCTCATGGGACCCATTACTTCTTTGTTGAATCCTGGGGGTGTATTCTACTTCGTCCTGATTGGAGTGTAGAGATTTTCTTCCTATTTTGGCTTCTCTCCATAAGACAGGTGCACACCATCTGCTTTTAGTCAGCCACCTTGAAATTCCCCAAAATAGCTTTTTAAAGCTAAGTGTTGAAAACATTTAAGGTAGCAATATAACAGCTGCTGTCACAGTTGTGATGCTAGAAATTTGGGTACTTTTTAAAAAATAGCCAACCATTGCCATTATCCAGTATATAATTCCTGGGGATATGAAAAATTAAGGCACTCTGACCATTCTCCAGAGTCACATTATTCATAATCTCAGCTGTAAATTGATTGTTACAGGTGTGATGGTATATGTAATTTATAAAACAGTTCAGAATCAGAGTGTTTGTTTCTCACAGTGCAGTAATCTAGCACTTTGTGAGAGCATCATGAGACAATGGAGGTAGGTCAAATTTGGACGAATCATAAAGTAGTGGAAATGCAAGACTGTAGCAGGAGATGTCAGTGGTGAATTAACTAATCTTAAAGGACAAGAAAATCTAAGAATTTTGAACTTAATCAGAGAACTGATCATAAACAATAAATGTTGACAGAGAGAGCCATGATAAAGTTGATATTTTTGAAATAGCATACTCAACTATTCATAATATTCCAAAATTAACAACAGTCTAGAATTCTGTTAATTATACAGTGAATAAATAAAATATAGTATATTTGAAAAATTGATTTTTATTCAGTAAATGTAATAAACTACTCTATGGAGTAACATGGATAAATATCAAAACTATCTTGTAAACAAAAGAATGGCAAAAATGATTACATACTAAATCACTATGCTTATGTAAAAGTCAAAAACAAGCAACTTCACTATGGTGTTGAAAGTAATGAAAGTGATTTTCTTTAGGATTTTTATTGGAATTGTATTAAATTTATACAGCAGTTTAGGCAAGTTTGCCATTTTTTTAAATAGTGAATTTTCTGGTCTAGAAATATGATAGATCTTTCTCTAAATTTAAATTTTCATTAGAAATATGATAGATCTTTCTCTAAATTTAAATTTTCATGCAATCCTTCCTAATTTATAAGGAAATTCACACATTTTTCTATTAAATTTATTCCTGATTGATATAATTGCTGAGCTTTGAAGTTATTTATAATTTTAATTTCTAATTAGTTATTGTAAATACATATAAAAGTCATTGACTTTTATATAGCTAATGTTTATTTAAGTTTACATTCTACCACCTTGATTACATTCATTTATTTGTGCTATAAAGTATTATTGTGAATTTCTTGAAGTTTTCTTTTTTGTGCCTTTTTTTCTTTTTTTAATTTTAAAGATGTGGGGTACAACTCAGGGTTAGATATACAAACGTTCACTATGCAGGTACCCTTGTTGATGAGGAGTGCCCCTACATCCTCTGTCAGTTTCCATCAACTGCCAATTCAACTCCCCCTTCCCTAGCAATTTCCCACTACTACCAAACCCTTTCTTATAGTATCATGATAATTGTTCAAGGTCTCCGCTTGAGTGAGAACATATGGTACCTGCTCTTTGTTTCTGTGATAGCTCACTGTGTATGATCGACTCTAAATCCATTCAAGTTGCTATGAAGTCCTTATATTTTCCTTCTTTATGACTGCATAATATTCCATTGTGTATATGTACCACATTTTTTTTGTATCCAGTCCAACTTTGTTGGGCTGCATGGTTGGTTCCATATTTTTGCTATTGTGAATAGAGTTGCAACAAACATACATGTGTAGGTATCTTTTTTGTAGATTAATTTGTGTTCCTCTGGGTATATTCCCAGTAGGGGGATTGCTGGGTCATATAGAAGGTCAATTTCCCAGAGACGTGAAAGACCTTTACAATGAAAATTACAAAACACTGCTCAAAGAAATCAAAGCCGACATGAACAAGTGGAAAAATATCCCATGCTCATGGATCGGAAGAATCAACATTGTGAAGATGTCCATCTTACCTAAGGCAATCTACAAATTCAATGCAATACCCATTAAATTACCAACAACATTCTTTTCAGACCTAGAAAAAACAACACAGGAATTCATATGGAAACACAAACATCCAAGAATAGCCAGAACAATCCTCAGCAAAAAAAACAAAGCAGGTGGTATCACAATACCAGATTTCAAACTTTACTATAAAGCTACAATCATCAAAACAGCTTGGTATTGGTACAGGAACAGGCATATAGATCACTGAATAGAATTGAGATTCCAGAAGCAAAACCTCAATTTCTCAACCAACTCATCTTCGACAAGCCCCCACACCTACCAATGGGGAGAGGAAACCTATTCAGTAAATGTGCTGGGAAAATTGGCTGAC
>NW_007232917.1:0-48402 GCF_000164805.1 Carlito syrichta
CGCCGGGCTGCGGGCTGTCCCCCGGGTGCGCGGTGGCCCTCGCGCCGCCAGGGTGCTGTGGGGCCCTGGCCCGCCTGGAGAGTTCGGGCGGGGGCTGCTGAGAGCCACTTTAGGCCTGCGACTGCCTTTGCTCCTGTGGAGCCAGTACCAACACCCCCCTTGGAACCTGGCCCCAGCTGTTCCTGACAGAGGGGGCTGGATCCGCCAGAGTCTGGTCAGGCACTCCCTCTGCCTTTCTCCCCAGTGCCCCGCTGTGCCAAGATCCCACCCAGGGGCGTGTGGCTGTGCTGGAGAAAGTGTCCGTCACGCAGGGCTCACTTCTCACTTCCCTGCCATCCCAACTCATGGGGGCTGCCGGCCGCCTCCGGCCCCCCCTTTGGAAACTACTGAACAAGACTAGCCTGTAAACTGCCTGTAAAATTCTGCTTCCCTTAAGTAAGTCATTTCTAATGGCAAAACAAAATGTTTGCAGCTGCAGCGGGGGAGAAAGGAGGGGTGATATTCTGCCTTAGAATCACCTTGCGATGGAGATTGGCACTGCCAGGGAGCTGGACCCAGGCAAGCCCTTGCCGTAAGTGGGGCCCAGTCACAGGCATAGTCATGAGCTGAGAGCTGGAGAGCCCCGTGCACACACTCTCAAACCAGGTCAACACTGCCTCTGAGGTCGGGAGTGCTGTCCCTGCTTTGCAGATGGAACTGCGTGCTGTGACTGAGCCAGGCTCGCACTGAGCCAGTTGGTCTTCACATCCCAAAGCCAGGCATCTTCCCACTGGCTGGTCTTCTCACCTTCTGGGGAGGAATGAAGAGGGATCTCCCGTGGAGGATGGCCGGCCTGGTGCTGTGGGACCCGGAGTTCTGAGATGGACAGGGCCAGATACGCAGACTGGGCGGGGGAGGCTGGGCACGGGGCTGGAGCCAGACCGCCCCTCCCCCAACTGCCCCCGTCCAGAGCTCAGACCCCTCACTCTCTGGAAACATAAACACAACCACATCTGGACTCAGAGTGCCTCCCCCAGCCTCACACATCTGCCAAGGCCAGGGGGCTCTGGTCTCATCTGAGGGCAAGAGGCAGGAGAGACCTAGAAGGAGATGGGCTGGAGAAAAGCGGACAGCAAGAAGGAAGCCTTCCCCCAAAGTCAAGCTGAGCCCCAGGTGACAGGGGAGCCACATGGGATTCTGGTGGAGACGCAGTGTGTCTGTGGGGCCATGGGCCAAATAGTCTCAGACGGCTGGAGGGCCAGGAGCAGTCCCAGAATGACCCCAGCAACCGTCAAGGCCCATGGCCAAGCAGGTAAGCGAAAGACCCCCTCCTTGGGGTGCACTCAGCTGTTCTGGGGCTCGAATCCAGCCCTTCCCCAGTGCCTGGCACCGGGACCGTCTCTGGAGGAGGCTAGGGGGCTCTGAAACCCAGGTCCTCTGAAAAAAAGGCAGAAAGTCCTCTGCCTGAGGATGACTGGGGGAGGGGCCACTATGCACTCCTGCTCCCGGAGCTAGGGATGGAGCTGTGGAAAACAGACACAGGCGCTGCTCTCCTGGCAAGTCAACAAACATGTGTATAATTACAACCTGGGCTGGAGAAAAACAAAAGGGTGCTGTGCATAGATGGGAATCCTGCTTTAAACAGGGTGGTCAGGCAAGGCTGTGCTGGGGAGGCAGCTCGTCTTCAGGAGCAAGCGCTAACATGGAGGGACCCCGTGAGGGCCAGGCCCAGGCTACGTGTGTGCTCCTCGGTCACCACAGCCTGTGAGCATGACTTTGTGGATTATTGTTAGTATTAACACTATGGGCATGAGTGAAATGTTCTGGCTCTCCCCTTGAGTCCTTGTTCCCCACTTTCTGCATTCTTTCCTGTCAACGTTTCTCCACAGGGCATTTCTGAAATGTTATTTGGGGCCCAACTTAGGTTTCCCTCCTCCACCTTTGCTGGGTGTTGTGAAGGTGAGTCATGACCGACAGTCCTGCTGACCACACCCCCACCTCACCTTCTCCATGCCAGCCCACCTCAGGAGCCATCCGAGACTTGAGCCCTCAGTAACCCAGTCTACTGCCCTGTGGTACAATCTTCCCACCATCCTCTGCGGCCCAGACCCGATTCCTGCCATCCATTGGGCCTCTCCCGGGGAGAGGCAGATCAGCACAGCCAGTACCCTGAATGATGGGCCACGGGAGTAGGGGGCACTCATCCCATTCTTCTCCGAGGGCATCCTTAACATGGGATGAAGATGACCAGACACTTCTTGTTGGTGTATCATGTTTTCCACAGCTCTCACCGAGCCCCAGGCAAGCACTTTACAAGAATTATCGCATTTGGTCCTCACAGCAGCCTCACGAGGGAGGGGCTTGTTATCCTTATTTTTCAGAGCAAGAAACTGAAAGCTCAGAGGGCATTATAACCTGCCCTTTGAGCTAACCTACCTGAGGAGTACAATCAGCACCCGAACTCAGGCCCTCCGATCAGGGCATGTGCTCCTGACCCGTTTCGTCCTAACACGAATCACACTGAGGGGAAATCAGAGTTGACTTCAGGAGGCTGGACTCAGCTGGCATCCAGGAGAGAGAATGAAAAAGCCCCAGGACTTGCCCTCCTGAGCTCAGGGCTGTGAGAACAGCAAAGGGCACAGGTGATAGGAACAGAGGCAGCCCTGGTTTGGGAGGAGCAGCTTTCTGGTGAAGAAAGAGCCCTGAAATCTCAATCAGGAAATCCAAGCTCCCACCTCAGTTAGCAGTATAAGCTTCCCATTTCCTGGGTGGGTGTTTCTAGTCTCTGCCTCCTCTGGGAAGCCCTCTCCGACCTCCCCCCAGCCTCTGCCGGTCCCTCCCTCCTTGCCTGCCTCCTCCTGGGAGTCCCACTCTTCACACCCTGCATTGCCTCTGCAAGTCCCTGGATCTTGCTTGCCTCGCGACTGGCTGCTATTTCCCGGAAAAGGCGTCCACCTATAAAGTAGCTGCAGGGCATCCAGGCTGGAAGGGCTGCAACTCCGTGAAGCAGACCGCCGTCAAGGTGCAGGAAGCTGCATGTGTAGATGGAAGGAGGTTGGGGGCGGGGCAGAATGGCCTTCATGGAGGATAAAAGCAGCCCTGGCTGGCTCAGGCACATGCATACCTGACATATTTTATTTCTCTCATTAGCCTTATTTTATAGACGGGGAAGGTGAAGCTCAGGGGGTTCGCGTAGCCTGTCCAAAACATGCCACGACACCTTAGGGACTCAGACACTAACCTGCCTGACCACGGAGCCCATGGGCTTAGGCTGGCCCTGGCCGCTGACAGGGTCCCTGTGGTCACAGAGAGCGAGCGTGGTGAACTGAGTCAAACGGATAGACAGCAACACCTGCAGAAGTGTCTGCACGCAGCAGGTGCTCAATAAATATTTGTTGAATAAAAGATTTAAAGGGCTGCCTTCCCTTGGCCCCACATTCCGCAAAATATACCCCAACCCTTTCTCCCTCCTCCCACTCCTTTCTCTCCTCCCTCTTGCTCCTGTCCTTGTACTTCCATTCACTCCTTCGTTCCCCCTCAGCACAGGCAGCTCTTGGCACTGCTTTTTAAAGTGTAGCTCAACAATTTTTGTTTTAAAAAAGTAAAAAAACAGCAAAGGGCTTGAATAGACATTTCTCCAAAGAAGATATACGAATGACCAGTAAGCACTATGAAAAGAGGCTCAATATCTCTAATCATTAGGGAAATGCAAATCAAAAGCACAGTGAGATACCACCTCACACCCATCGGGATGGCTGTTATCAAAAAAAAAAAAAAGTAGTAAGTGTTGGCAAGGAAGTGAAGGAATTGGAACCCTTGTGCACAGCTGGTGGGAGCATAAAATGGTGCAACCACTGTGGCAAACTGTATGATGAATAAGGCAAATTCATAAACATAGAATTACCGTAGGATCCAGCAATTCCTCTTCTGGGCATGTACTCAAAAGAAACGAAAGCAGGGACTCACAGCAGTAGCTAAAACATGTTTGTCACAAGAGCCAAAACGTGGAAGCAACCCAAGTGTCCATCAGTGGATGAATGGAGAAGCAAAACGTAGCATATACGTACAATGAAACAGAATTCAGCCTTAAAGAGGAAATCTCTGACGCATGCTGCAACATGGATGAAGCTTGAGGACATTATGCTAAGACACGTGAGGCAGTCACAAAAGGAGGACTATTGTGATGACACTTATAAGAGGTACCTAGAATAGGCAAATTCACAGAGGCAGAAAGTAGAACGGGGGCCGCTGGGGTGGGAGCCAGGGGAATAGGGCGTTGTTGTTTACTGGGTGTAAAGTTGCAGTTGGGAAAGATGAAAATGCTCTGGAGATGGATAGTGGTGATGGTTGGACCACAATGTGGATAGACCCAATATGACTCAACAGAACACTTAAAAATGGTCAATTTCATGTCGTGTGTATTTTGCCACAATAATTTTCCCAAGTATATCTGTGTCGACCCCCCTGCCTTATCCATAGAGGTGAATGGATAAGGTGAGTCTTGGGAGGCTGGTACCCAAGACTCCCAGGGGTATGTCCACTGCGTAAAGGCAAACCTCTCCCCTTAATCTCCTCCAACGACAGCCCCTCCGAGGCCCCAGCAACAGCTGGCCCCACATGGCCCCCCTCCTGATTCTCCATCCTCCTAGCAGCATCCCAGTGGGACCCTCTTAAGGCCCCTTCCTTTATTGAGTGTCTACTATGTGTTCAGGAGACATCAACCCAGAATGGATGGTTTTTCTCTGTAAGTTTAGCACAAAATTAAATAATAGTTTTGCTATTGCCCTTTTTTTAACTGAGCTTCTCTATCAAAAAAACTAAACAGGCCGTTGCTTTGCTAGACTCTGGTGTGGCCGTGGGCTCTTTGAGCCATGGCTGTCACCATGATTCCTGGCTTTGGCCCCCTCCCCTACCTTGGGGAGGTGAATTTTCTCTTTCTCTCTCTAGTTTACTTTTAAATAAACTATATTTTCTAATCTAAAAAAAATTAAACAAGGCAAGCTATACAGCAGTCTTAAGCACAGCACCGTTTTTATTCTCATATATGCACAGAGAAATTTCTGGATGTATACAAAGCGTTAACACCAGCTACCTTTAGGAGGAAGGAAATCAGGATTTTTTTTCATTTGTCCTTTCCAAGTTTTTTTTTTTTTTTGCACTGAGCATGTATTACTTTTGTAATGATGAAATAAAGCAATTTTATTTTAAAAATACAAAAACCTGTGATCCGCCCAACAGAGAGTGGCCTTCTGTCCACAAGGTCCCTGTCTTCATCCCAAGACATCAGCCATCACCAGTCTGGGATACATCAACCCTCTGGATTCAGCCTCATGTGGGGGAGGCCAGTGTCACAGGTGTCAGGTACACCTTTATAGATTTTTAGGAAATGAATATCTTGTTTTCAAATACATTGTTCTTTACACAGATGTGAAATTAGTTCAGCGATAAGAATCACCTGTAATGATCTCTGATTGCTAAGCAAAGAGAGCTCAGTGTTTGAAAGAGCCTCTTTAAAGAGGGAGTTCATCCCTCCCCTGCTTTGTTTCTTGTGTCACCCTCCCCTCCCCATCCTCCAACTCAACAACCTATCTGTACTCCTACCTTGCCTTGACACACACACACACACACACACACACACACACACACACACACACACAGTATGTGCTTGCCAGCCCACATGATCATGGAATCTTTATTAAAGAGGTCCAAATTACCAAGGTTTTACTACACTACTAAAAATAGTCATGCTTACTTAGCCTGTTTAATAAGCACACCATTTCTAATTTTTCTGCCTGAGTAAACTGAAACATCGTTCCAGAAATACATTTTCACCGAAACAAGAAGACTTGCCTTTTTTCTTCTATGTTCATGCACTCTTATCCCTCCTTCCCCCTCTCTCCTCCCCTATCTGTCCCTTGTGTCTCCCTCACTCCCCACCCCTACCCTTTTTTAAGTTTCAAACACAAAGGGGAAAGTAACAGTAATTTGAACTTGGCTTTCACGCAAAATGGACCAATTTTTTTTAAGTGTTGGTAATTTGTCCTGAAAATGGATATAGGGACTTGGGCTGGAAAGGCTTTGAAGAATGGGGTTTTATGAGTGGAAAACGCAGCCAGAGCATGCGGGAATGCGTGCCGCGCCCCCCTCCGTGCCTGGGACAGTGCAGCACGTGTGATCATCACAGCTAATAGCATCATTATTGCTATTATCACATTATATTATTATTATTCATCAAAATCAGACAAAGCTTATTAACCCATTTAATTGAACCAAGGGTTTAACGTCCCAGTGACTTCACGGAAAGTGCTTGGCAAACTCTCCAAGACATCGCAGCCACAAAGCGGCTAGCCACTTCACGCCTGCCAGGGTTTCCCCAAACTGTTCCCGCCTGTGGCCTATCTGGGAACTTTCCAGGACACACTGGGATGGAGGCTCATCCCCACCCATACTCCGGCCTGTTCGTGCACACACATGCCCACACGGGCGCGCACACACACACTCCCTGGGTAAACCCAATTCAATGAAGGACATGTTTACACAGAAGACCCCCACTCCCACACACAGTGTCCCAGGATCCTTCCCCCAGCCCCCAAGCTGGCATTCCTATTGAGCACAGGCACATGCAACTCATGGTGAACCTCTGGCTTCTCCTGAGCTTAGCGCTAACTCCACCAAAGCTTCTTGACTCCCATTGCCCAGAGCTCAAGGTGGGGTTGCTGAAGCCCACCTGGCCCCCTGGGCTCACAGACTCATCCAGCCCCTCAAGGCAGGGATGCCCACTTAGCCCCC
The DNA here is from genome assembly GCF_000164805.1 of Carlito syrichta. NCBI lineage: Eukaryota > Metazoa > Chordata > Mammalia > Primates > Tarsiidae > Carlito > Carlito syrichta. Next base: position 6,769 of record NW_007232917.1, read on the forward strand.
ACTGGTGGAGGGCAAGGACCCCCTCGAGAAGTCAAGAGGCCCAATTCTAGCCCTTGGTCTGGGATCCTCCTCAGGGCATGACCGCCACTTCACAGAACCCGAGTTTCCTCCTCTGATGGGCACGGGACCCACCTGCCTACCTCTCAGGATTTGCTATTGTGGTTTAAAGAGACCCTGGGTGTGACCATATATGTGGCTGTCGATGGGTTGTTGCTTCCGAGGCACAAAATTGTTCTTTCCCATCTCACTGTTGCTATAGGATTTCTGAGTAAGGATGTTCTTTATTGGCCAACATGTCCAGCCTCCCTCCCTCCCAAACAAGCTCCCCAGGAAAGTATCTCACTTTGTTTCCTTGAGGGCAGAGGCACATCCAAACCCTCAGCAAGAACGCTGCACTGTCCAGATCCTCCGCTGGGTCAGGAGCTACCACCTGGGTGAGATGCAGTCACCTTCCTTTCTGAGGTCGCCTCCTACATGTCTTGGGCAGCAAGACACAGGAAGGCCCCCCTCAGCCTAGCCCAGCCCACCTCGGGGTGGGGAAGAAGTGATGGGGCGGGTAAGGACCAGAGTAAGAGGATCATGTAAGTTAAGAACAAAAAGCTAGCCGGGCTCGGTGGCTCAGCCTGTACTCCCACGCCTTTGGGAGGCTGAGGTGAGTGGATTGCCTGAGCCCGTGGGTTTCAGACCCGCCAGGGCAACTTGGCGAGCCCTCATCTCTACAATAAATCAAAAAATTAGCCGGGCGTGGTAGCGTGCACCTGTAGTTCCAGCTACTTGGAAGGCTGAGGCAGAAGGATCGCCTGAGCCCAGCAAGTTGAGGCTACGGTGACCGGGAATGGCCACTGCACTCCAGTCTGGGCAACAGAGTGAGACTCCAACTCAAAAAAAAAAAAGAAAGTTTGGTGTGGGAAGAGCCTGGGTTCAACTCACCACTTACTGCCACAGAACCTCTCTGAGTCTGTTTTCTCATCTATAAAATGGGAAAAGGTATGTATGGTGCTTGGCACCATGCCTGTGACATAGTAGGTTCAAAATAACTACTGGGTTTCTTTGCTGCCCACATTCTCCTTCTCTCCATCAGGATTCCAAAGCTGGCATGTCTCAGACAAGCTGGTCACTGGCATCCAGTTGTCAGGGCAGTTCACAGCCCTCCCCAACTGGTGCTGGAAGAGGACATTTCTATGGGTGGAGGAATTGAGGTCTGATTTAAAGTGTGAAAGGTCAAGGGTGAGAGGGTGAGAAAGGAGAAATCAAGGCTAATGGGAGTAATCTAGGAAGGCTTTCTGTGAGGGCCCGGCACTGAGCCTTGAAGGACAGGATTGGGATGGATGGCAGGAGCAGAGGTGAGACTGAGCCAGGCAGAAGTGAGCCCTGGAAGGTAAGGGGAGACAGAGCAGGGGAGTCTTAAAGGCCAGGTGAGGTGGATAGAGCCACCCTTAGAGAGGCAGTGGGAATCAAATATGGCCAGGTCACCACCCAGCTCACCGTCCCTCCTGTCCCCTTTATATCCAAATTGCCCATCTGGCATACAAGGGCCTTGGGATCCAGCTCCAGTCTGCTTCCCCAACTTCTATCCCACCCCACCCTTCAGGCTGTGGCCATACTGACTTCTCAGTACTCCTTAATCTCTGGGCAAGCCCCTGCCCTCTACCTTTGTGCGTTCGGTTCCCTCTCCCTAGCATGCTTTTCTGCCTACCACAGGTATGCGCACGCGTGTATGCACACGCGCACGCACAGATGCGCGCACACACACACACACACACACACACACACACGCTGATGCTTAACTTATTAAGGTGAAAACTGAGTTGGTTTTCCTGATCATAAAATATATGCTCATTATTTAAATTCAAAAGGTTTTTTAAAAGTGGAAGGACTGAACACCCAAATCACTATAAATATTTTTATGATCATCCTTCCCGACGTCTCTCAGCATACATGTGCCCACGGTGCACAATCGTTCTGTATGCTCTTCATTGTTATGTAAAGGATGTCACATCACATGTTGCTCTAGAAACCACTAAATAAACTAGCGAAAACCTCTATACTATTCCTATAAATAAACCATTACTTTCAAGGGCCATGTGTATGGATTCATAATAAGTTAACCAGTTGTCACCAATGAGCATTTAGGTAATTCCTTGTTTTGCCTTGTTTCTATTATAACAAGCTACAGTAAACATTCGTATCCATGCATCTCTGGGCATTTGTCATCCAGCTCCTTACAATATTTCAAGAAGTAGAACTACTGAGTCCTAGAAACACACTTATGAAATCTGACCCACATAGCCTTATGAGAAGTTACACCTATTTGCACTGCCAAAGTGGACGAGGGTGCCCATTCTCCACACCCAGGCTAACACTAGGTTTTGTTATCATCTTTGCCACCTGAAAGAGAAAGTCACCTTTCACAGCCACCTCATATGTGGTGTTTTATTTCTTTTTCTTTTTTTCAATTTTATTTTAATATAGATGGGGTCTCGTATGCACAGTTTTGCAACTGGCGCTTGCCACCAGACAGTGTTTTCTCTCCTGTTGCACTCGCTCTTTCAAGGGTCAGATTAAAAATGACTGACTTGGCCATTGCTTTGCTAAGCTCTGGTCTGGCCATGTGGCTCTTTGAGCTATGGCTGCCATGTTTTTCTACACTAACCCTAATCCCCTCCCCTACCTTAAGAGGTGAATCTCCTGTGTGTGTGTGTGTGTGTGTGTGTGTGTGTGTGTGTGTGTGTGTGTGTCTCAATTTACTTTCTAAATAAACTATATTTTCCAGTCTAAAAAAAAAAAACTACCAACGCCAGCAAAGCGCCCCCAGGACATCTCCTTCAGATGCCCACAGCCCCTGCTGATGAGTTATGAGAGGGTGCAGGAGCAGGCAGAGGGCCAGAAAGAACTGCTTGCAAGTCACTACCCAGGAAGCTGGCCTTCTGGGCGCGGAACGTCCTGCACAGCACCGACAAGGCAGGCGCAACCTGCCTACTGAGCTCGGCGCACGCCTGCTCATCGGCAGCCAGGCTTCCATGTGGGCCTGCTGTAAGGCAGCCCGGGGAAAGGCAACTTCTAAGCCAAACCCCTCTCTCTGCCCAGGCTGTAATTTCCTGATTAGGCGCCGCAGTCACCACCCTTTCTGCACACACTGATTGCTTCCTGCCGTCCTCCCAATCTCTGAGGCTCCCCGGGCCAGCAGACTGCAGAGCCTCAACCAAGCCGTGAGAAGGGGCCAGGGGACTGGCCGACTGAGCGGCCCATCTGAGCAACAACCCTCCCTCCTCCCAGGCAGGCCCTGCTCAGTAGGGAACCGTGGCTTGGTTTTTAAAGTCCAAGAAGTAACTTTAATAAGAAAGAACAAGGTTGCTATGAGGCAGCGGAGCAGAGGGGTATGTGTGTGGCCTGCGTCCAAATACTGACTCTGCCCTTTAATGATGATCTTGGCCAAGCGGGCCTCTGAGTGCTGGCTTGGCCACCTGTAAAATGGAGATAACATTCCCCAGAAGCCTGTTGCCCAGCATTAGAGCAGAGTGGTTAAACAGTCACACTTCACCGTGAAGCCTGGTCTTCCCTCTTCGTTGTACAACTCTGAGTAGGTTACATCACATCTTTGTACCTCAGTTTTGCCACCTGCTTAGTGGGAATAAGTGTTGTTATATAATTGAAACCATACATGTGAAAATACCTTATAAATATTGGTAAAACAGAAGGCAGTGCGTTCATGGTCAATAACAAGAATAGGCTGTGCCTCTGAAGTCCTGGCCTGACCGCTGCTTGGATCCCTCCTGCTCTGGGCTACTTTCAAGCTTTCTTTTTTTATTTTAATTTTAGAGATGGGGGTCTCACTATGTTGTCCAGGCTTGCCTTGAACTCCTGGGCTCAAGCGATCCTCCCACCTAAGCCTCCGAAGTAGCTGTGATTACAGACATGCATCACCATGCACAAGCCAGCACCAAGTTTTGAAGAGCTCTTTTTATCTCAGGCCTCAAACCCAGGCATCGAAGTCGCTCTGTGGAGGGAGGGAGTTGGGGACAGTGGTCCTCTCAGAATGCTGACCTATGAGAGAGTGGAGTTTCTCTGCTCTGGGAACACCATTGTCCCATCACCAGTTCACACAGGTCATGGTCAATCTCAATTTCCCAAGGGTCTTGGAACAGACCCTTCATCCTCCTCTGGCTTCTTCCGCATTTCCCTTCTGAGTCTTCAGTTTCATCTTGCAAGAAGCCGGTCACACCTAGGGCCACCCTCTGGTATACCTCACCTGAAGGCCGCCGATCCCAGCTAGGAGCTTTTCTAGGAAAAGCCTTTTTAATATTTCCCTATTTTAGCCCAAGAAGTCTCTATCATCAAAAATGATCTTTTGTGTTTTTTTAATTATTTTATTTATTTATTTGAGTCAGGCTTTCACTCCCTTGCCCCACCTGGAGTGCAGTGGCACAAAAATGGCTCACCACAGCCTCCACCTCCTGGGCTCAGGCAATTCTTCCACCTCAGCATCCTGAGTAGCTGGGACTACAGGTGTGCACCACCATTCCTGGCTTTTTTTTTTCTTTTTTTGGTAGAGATGAGGTCTTACTATGTTGCCCAGGCTGATCTCAAACTCCTGGACACAAGCGATCCTCCCACCTTGGCCTCTCAAAGTGCTGGGATTACAGGGGTGAGCCACCATGCACGGCCTCAGGGTAATCTTTTATACAACCCGAATATAACCCAGACTCCACAAGGTCAAATCTATTCATGGGGTTCCATTTTTAAAGGCACAACAGAGGAACCAAAAGTAATTTTAAACTCACTTCAATCGTCATTTGCCTCTCAGAGAGCATCCATGGGGATTCCATCCTTAACCCACAAGGACCCTTACTATGCCCCTTCGTCCCCATTCCAGGGCTCACATACAGGCTGTGACAGAGCCGCTGTCCAACAGTGCCAGACACCCAGGTCTCAGCTTCTCTCCCTCCTGTCCTTCCCGCCCCAGCTTCTTGCTGCTCCGTTAACGTCCCCCTGGTTCTCCAACGTGTAGGAGAACCTAAGGAGCTGGCCAAGAAAGCAGGAGTCCTCGCCTTTCCTCCCGGCCCTCCAGACCTGCCTCTACACCACTATTCTCGTGTGGCATCACACAAAGCCTAAAATACACGTTGAGTCAGAACTCAGGGAAGGTGTGGCCTGTGGCTGCCAAGCCCAGACAAAATTCTTTGTGGCAGAGAGTGCGGAGAAGAGTGGGGACGCGCGTGTGCCGGTAAGTTCTGCACCCTCACATTTGTCTCCTTCCCCCACCCCCCTTTACAACTGCTGTGACCAGACTCAGAACAACAACCTTTCTGAGTAGCCTAGTTTGGAGTGCAGAATCATCTCACTTGAGGGCCTCTGGGACCTCACGGCAGACCCACTTGGGGCCCAAGACGGAGCCTGAAACAGGTGGAGACACCCAGAAAGCAAAGCCTGGCCCTGTGAAGGACAGTTTGCTTCCAGAGGTGTCCTGCCAAGGTGTCCTATCTCCGGCATCTCAGCATCAGAGTCCCCGGGGCTGCCGGACAGGAGCACTAATATTCTCAGTCACCACCCAGATCTCCACAACCCAGGACTGCTTCCTGCTGGTGGAATCAGGAAGCAGTTAAAAAAAAAAAAAGTCAGGCCACCTTTCAAACACCTCCAACCTTGCATTCCAGATCCTTCCCACAAGAGCTGGGGAAGGCCTTGGGCATGAGCAGGAGAAGACTCAGGCCCAGGTCCCCTGCATCCCACTGTGACTCCAAACCGACAGGCTGACAGGCTGCAGGTGAACGAGTCACTGGGGACAGCTGCTGGATGCCAGGGTTGGGGGAGAGGGTGAGGAGGGTCCTGCTTTCCACAGCCAGGCATGGGCAGGCAGAGCCACTTCTGCCCCAAGCAAATCAATTAAAGGCCTTGGCCGAGCCTGTTTGAGTTGGTGAGAGCCCAAGTGGGAATTCCAGTCTGCCAGTGTTTGCTCTGCAGGCAAATACAGCCAAACAGAAACGCTGCCTCGGGACTTAGCGCCAACTATCCATCAGCTTGTCCTGCCAACAGCGCCAGGCCAGCCCTGTGCACGTCACCCGCTCCCAGCTCTCTGCTCTCTGAAAGCCTTCTTCTTGTGCCCTTAGAGGCAGCTTGCCCTCCCACACCACACCCTGCTGGCCATGCCAGGGCTGCCATGCTGGGCCTGGGACCCAGGCCTTCCGTGTCTGCCGTTCCATCTGCCATTCTGAACCAGCTCCATCTAGAGACCTGTTCACTCCCTTCTGCAGGTTCTCGATCTCTGCACCCCCTCTCAGTTCCCTCAGTTCCGTCCTTCCCTCCCCCCCCCCACCGTTGGCCAGTCCCTGACCGGCACAGCCCATGGTAGGTGGTCCCAGCAGGGGGCTGATGGATGGAAAGCCAAATTGTGAGTTGACCCCTTCATTTCTCACACTCTTGCATATGTTTTATTGGACCCTGGTAGTGGGTCAGTTTTATCATCCCATTTCTCAGAGAAAATAGCTGTGGCTTCAAAAGACCAGACATTTTGGCTAAGATCACCCAGGTCTCCTGACTCCAAAACCAGGGAACTTTCTACCTTGTCCTACTGAGGCAAATTTTTAAATCTTTTATTCACTCCCAGATGCCAAGAGCAACCAGGATTTCTGATGAGAGCAGATGGTCATGCCTGGGTGTTCCCATGAGCTATGTTGGCACACCCAGTATAAGCAATTAGCACTCTCTACATTGCCCCGGCTCTGAAGTAGAGCCACTGCCTCAGGCCTGCCTGTCTTGCTAACTGGGCTGCACTCACCAGAGCACACCTGAGTGCCCCAGCCTGGAGGCCTCCCTGGACAGTAAGACCCCGAGCTTCTTCTCCCTCTGCCACGAGGGGCACAGACACCCTACCTACCTCAGCCCACCCCAGGGCTCTGGCACAAGTGCTCTCCACTCGGGAAATGCCTCGGCTGCCTTCCCTGCCCTCAGAGAATGCCCCCACACACACAGTATGGCCATGGCTCCCATCCTCAAGATCAATCCTTTTGACTGCTTTCATGATTCTCAAATGGCTTTGAGTGTCTTAGAAGACAGGTGCTCTTTGTCACTTCCTCAGGAAAACTGGCCAGATAACTGTCTTCCCCGCACCACCATGAGCACCAAGAGGGCCAGGACTAGACTGTGGGTTTCTCACCACAGAACCCCCAGCACCCAGCACAGTTCAGAAAACAGTGGCTGGATATAGGGATGAAACCATGAGGACAGGCTCCTACTACCCTTTCCCTGTGGCCTCCAGGACACCATCATCCAAGCCTGCAGCCCATGGGCCCACCCAGACACTACTGTCCAGCCACTGGAATCTCTGCCTCATGCATTTTCTGCTAACTCAACTCCTCAGCATGGGTCTGGTACCCAGCTGTAGGTACCAGTCCCAGAGCCCTCCTTCTCCTCTGTCTGAGGTGGTACCACCAAGGTGTCAGGCCTCAAGCATACCCCCCAGCTGTGGCACAGAGTAGGCGCGGCCGGACCTCCGGGCTGGCCAGTATGGAGCAGGAAGTGTCAGCTGCACTGCCCTCCTGGGGTCTTCGGAGGGCTCCATCGTGGCTAAACCAGAGTGGTACCGGGACCTTGGCAGCTCTGATGGTCATTTGACCAGGAACGACAAAGAAAATGCCACCTTGTAAGTCAAGAGTCCTAACTAGCCATGCAAGGCAAGCAGCCCAAGTGCCTGGTGCTCCACTCCTCTGGGCCCTGGTACAAGGTACCCTGGCATTCCCAGGAGGCTGCTCACACAACAGAATCCTGCCAGGCCAGTCACAGCCATACCTCTTGGGGTGAGCCTGGGGGAAATCAGAGTAGACTTCCGAAGAGGAGTCTCTGCAGCCATGGGACCAGAGATGTGACTTTGCCAGGTGTGGGAACACCCGCACGGATCAGCCCTCAGAGGCTCCCAGAGCAGCAGGGCCACACCAGCTTGAGCTCAAAGGGTCCATGTGTTTTTCTGGGGCTGCCAGAGGCCCTTCTTGGCCTGGGGCCCTCAGGCAGCTACCCCAGGTCCCTGCGTTGAGTTCAGGCCTTATACTTGAGCCAGTATGACCCCTGGATGTGGCCTCTGGCCAGGGCGAGTCTTGAGCCTCCCTCTCCCCATTCCCCAGGTCTGCTGGGCCCTATGGGGCTGGGAGGCGGTCACTGGTTCTGGGAACTCAGACGTCATGGGCACCTGCCCAGGCCCAACTCCCAAAAGTGGAAAAACACCCTAGTCACAGCAGCTTTGGGGAGGCCATCACAGAACACCTGCGTTTAATGGGTCCTGTCACATGTGAGGCCCTCGATGCCCGGGTACCCCCACACCAGCTACTCCTCAAAGAACTTTTCCAGGGACTGGGTTTTCTCCTGGGGCAAGTCTTCGAGCATCAGGCCCAGCACATGTGCGATCTCATAGTACAACTCTTGAAGTCTGAAAAATGGAAGAGGAGGAGATCTGAGATGGGAGCGGGTTCCAGGCCACCCAGGCCCATCTACCACACGCTTGCACCTGCAGATTCATCACACCTGGCAGGTGTGTGGGGTCATGGAGAAGCAAGGACTTCCGAGCTGCATCAGGAATCCTGGGTCTGCCACCCTGCCTGGGGCCCCCAGGAGCAAGGGATTTCACCTCATGTGTCAGATTGGAGGTAAACCCCTGGGTTTACTGGGTGACCTTGGGCAAGTCTCTGCCCCGTCCCATCTCTGCCCTCTGCTCTCCCCATTGGGGAGAAGTAACTATGAAGAAGTTTCCAGACATGCTTGGACTGCTCTTGGGCCAAACGCGGGCATTTTCCAACCTTTTCTTTTTAGCTTCTCCAGTCTCTGAAGCTCTCCGAGGGCTTTCATTGAGAAGCCAGTCTAATCACGTCTGTCCTTGCTCAAGAGCCCACTGGGGCTCCCTAGTACCCACAGCTCCTCTGCCAGGTTTTTACCTCATTCCTGCTCAGTAATGGCCTGTCATAATCCCACCTCACTTATACTAAGCACAAGCCCTGGGCCAGGCCAAGCTCTGAGCTTCACACACGTTTTCATTGAATCAGCCCAGCAGCCCCTCATATGACAGATGGGACAGGGCAGAGACTTGCCCAAGGTCACACAGTAAAGTAGTGGCATAGCCAGAGCAGACACCCAGGCCATCCAGTGGGCCTTCCTCTGCCCTCTGAAGAAGCGTTAGTGAGAAGGGCCTGGAGATTTAAGGGAGCCGACAATTCCTACAAGTCAAGACGGGCTGGGAAGGAGGAGGGGGAGCAGACTTCCCCAGCCAGGGCCCGTCCACGCCGCAGCCCAGGCTTTGTGTACACATGAAATCCTGCACCCCCACTAAGGCCTTGGTCTGCCCACCCACCTGCACATCAGCCAACACACCCACCCTCTCTTGGGGCACCTGACACAGCCCGACCTCGATGCAGCCCTAAGCGCCCGAAAAGGCTGGAGCTGGAACTGACTTGTAGATCGTTGTGTCCTGATGGTCCAGGGTGGAAAGGTAGATATCCATGAAGGGCAGACTAGTGCCAAAATCGTCCAAGACCATGGGGTCAGTGTGCCGCAGGGTCTTCTTAAAGTTCTCCACCAGCTCCCTGAAACGTTTGTGCTCAACGTGTCCCTAGAGAGGAAAGAATTATGAGAGAACGATGACAAGGAGCTGACAGACAAGCCGCAGCGTCCTCAGGCCCTCCGCGGCGGTCCCCAGGCAGAGGCCTGACCCTGAGCCTAGCCACACTTCATCCTGACTCTCTCAGCTCCCCCGGATGAGGAGCCACCACCGGCATGGAGGCTCGCGAAAGCGTCAGCTAGAGTCTGAGTGTGGCTTGGTGTGGCCTCCCCCGCCCTGGACACACCGCAGGCACAGTCAAGACAGGCACCCATCTCCACCTCAGGGATGAGGCTGGGGAGGCCAGTCCCGACCCAGTGAGGAGGGCCACAGAGCATCCATGGGATGCTCAGAGCACTTAGGCCAAGAGAAGCTTCTCCCTCCCCACCCCCCGACCCTCATGGCGGTATCCTGCTTCACGGAAAGCCTCCAGCCTGTTGTGCTCTTTCTTACTCTGGCTTTATTATCGTGAGAAACCCAAGAGTGTGAGGCACCCTGTCAGAGTCTCCACTGCCTGGCACACAGTGAGTCCTCAGAAGGAAGCTTCTGGCTAGATGTGGTGGCTCACGCCTACAATTCCAGTACTTCGGGAGGCCAAGGCAGGAAGATCGCTTGAGCCCAGGAGTTCGAGACCAGCCTAGGCAACATGGTAAGACATCAACACTATAAATAAACTGTATGTTTATTTATGTTATTTACAGGGAAAAAAATAGCGCGGAGTGGTTGTACACACCTTTAGTCCCAGCTACTCAGAAGGCTGAGGCAGAAGATTTACCTGAGCCCAGGAGGTTAAGGCTGCAGTAAGCAGTGATCATGTGATTGCGCCACTGCACTCCAGCTTGGGCAACAGAATGAGACCCTGACTCAAAAAAAAAAAAAAAAAAGAAGAAGAAGGAAGCTTAAGTACAGAGTGCCTGGCCACAAAGGCCCAGCAGCAGAGTTTTGCCCACTAAGGAGGGAGACATTATAATCACAGCACTCAATACACCAAGAGCTTCAAAGGAACACAAAAACACAGAGAGTAAAGCTGGACCTTGGAAAATACGCAAGGGAGGCACCCACCTCACCTAAGGCCGCAGACACCGAAGGCCAACTGCCCTCCACACAGGTCCCAAGGCCCCTTTCTCCTGGCCTCTCCACCAGCCCCGACATTCCGTCCGTCTGCCTGTCAGCCTGCCCACCTGTGCATGCATCAGCCTGCTGAGCTCCTTCTGCTGCCGCCTCAGAATCACCTTCCTCTCTTCCATGAGTGTCGCATGCCGCTCCACCATCAGGTCTCGCTCGAACTGTTTGATGGAGTCCTGGAGACCCAGAAGACGGAGGTTGGGGGCAGGCCCTCACTGCATACACACTGCCCAGTCTTTCTTCTTCCCTAGCCTTGTTCCATGCTCGGGCCCTCAGCAGGGGCATCCTACCCACGTGCAGCCCCCAATCCAGCCAACTGCAGCTGCAGAGTCAGCCCAGGCCCCGTGTCCTGGCGATCACCATCACAAGGCCAGGCAGATGCCTTGGCTCAGGGCGGGGGGCTGGGCTGGCTGAGGGAAGCGCCCACTGGGCTGCCTCCCCTCTCCTTCCGGAGGGAGACACAGCTCAGGGTCCTCCTGGAGACTCGGCCCACAGCTCCACCAGCCACACCTAACCTGGCCTCCGGTCCTTGTGAGCACAGCCTCACCTCGGTGTGCATGATCATCACGCCCACAAACATGTTGAGGAAGATGAAGGAGGCAAGCAAGATGAAGGTGATGGTGAATGCCCAGCTCATAGCAAACTTCCGATTGTCCAGCTCCTTCTGTAGGTCTGTCCAGCCATCAACCTGCTCAGGCAGGGAAGGGAAGGCTGAGGCCCAAGGCCCAGCAGGGCAGGCTTCCTTCTTGCCTATGCTAGGGGAGTCCCAGCCCCACTGAGGAGGAAGGTGGCTCTGCGTCCAAATCAGCCCTTCAACACCTCCCAACCCACTGGCTCCGGTATATATACTCTGGCCTGGGAGTGCAGGGCGCCATTGGCTGGGGACTCTCCTGGCCAACATGTCTTGGGGTCTCTTCTTTCAAGGCCTTCCAACCTTCCCCAGAAGACATGACCTCTCTTCCAGGCCCACCTTTGAAAAGACCTCATGCCTTCCAGAATCCTCCTGAATCCAGACTTCTAAACTTGGACTTTGCATGCTCATCCAGGTTAGATTTGTAACAGCCTGTTCCCTAAAAGGCTAGGTGATGGTTTGGGGTTTCATTTCTAAATTAAACTTCATCCAAATGAAGTATCATTTGAGAACTCTTTGAAAAATTGTACGACCCTGTGAGACATATATGAATACTCCACGGAATCACAAAGTTAGAGACAGAGATGAATCCTGTCCTGGGCACTGGCCTCTGATGGGGGCCAGCGCCCAGCTCTGCTGGGCCTGGCTAAGAACCTGGACGTGAGGAAGGCCCACGTGAGGCCCAGTACGTCCACATGCTCGCACCTGGGCCGTCCTTCTCATGGCCCCAAACACAGTACCGTGGCCAAGCTGAAAAGGGTGAAGAAAGCCGCAGCCAGGTTCCCCCAGTTGTCACGGTCACCCTTGTCTGGAACTCCAAACAGGCAGAAGCCCAGGATGGCGAAGATGAACATCAGGAGGAAGAGCAGGGTGAGCACAGAGGCCACGGTATAGACTGTCTGCCCCACGGCGGTGATAAGTGTCTGCAAGGCAGGGATGCTGTGGCTAGGCAGGAGCTCGGGTTGGCTGCCCAAAGGACAAAAGTACAATCTGGCCAGGTCAGAGGGGTCCCCAGCATCTGGTGCTATGCCTGGCACACGGTAGATGCTCAGCAGGTATTGGCTGAATGAGTGAACGAAGTGAATCAGAACTCTGCCCAGAATGAGGGCTGGTTCAAGCTAATGCTGGTGACCAATGTCCACCATCCACCCCCACTCCCCTCTCAGGTCTAAGGTAGCCTCCCCCTCAACACCTCTAACCACTCCAACCACTTGAACCCCAACCTGGTTCTGAGGTCATCCAGGAGGTCCTGCTCCTGCTTCTCAGCTGAGGGCTAGCCCTGAAAGCTCTTTGCCCCAGGCCCAGGAGGAATAGGGGAGCCACCTTAGGAGCAAGAAGGGTGAGGGCCGAGAGGAATGCGGCTCCCCATTCCTTCTAGGCCCCACATGTCTTATGGCTTCAGTCTTCCTCTGTGAAATGCGCATTTGTCTTATCTCCCTACTACATTGCCCATTCCTGGGGGGTACGGTGCATGGCTCCTCACCGTTGATTCTCCATGCTCTGGAGTCTTGCACGGTAGGTAGGCATTATCATTCTTACCATTTCAAGATGAGGAATCAGAGGCTCAGAGAGGCAAGCTGTCTTGGCCAGGTCACACTCCAGTTCAATGGCAGAGGTAGCTAGGATCAACTCCCACACCTTTTGCCCCATGCCACCACCTTCAGCCGCTTGTAGCCCTGAGCACAGAGACTGTCTATGGGCTGAGCACCAGGAAAGGAAGTGCTTAGGGTTAGGACACAGGACAGTGACTTCTGGACAGCTTGGAATCATCTGGGAAGCAGAGAGACCATCCGAGAGTACAGGGCTGTCCCACATGGGGAATGGTCTCGCAGCTGCCCACGGGAATGAACACACCCAGATGCTCCCTTCTCTCCTTGGTAGAAGAAAATCAGTGTTTTTGGATTCACTGTAAAACAGCTGAGAGGTTAAAGAAAAAATTGTCTCCCTCTCCATTAGACAGAGGCAGAACTTCCTTCCCAGACTAGAAAGATGAACACAGAATCCTGTGAGAAAGGCTGTGATGGGATGCTGTCCCAGGCCAGGTTCTGCATGGGTGGGAAGCAGGGACCACCCAGTGGCAGAACCTGAGGCCCATGCAGAAGGGTGGGGGAGAGGCCCGGCTTGGTCTCCCAGCTCCAGGCCAGCCCACAGACTAGTGCCACCTGAGGTCAAAACTGAGCAACCTTGGAAGTGACAGTGGAGGAACAGTCATTCTCGCCAGGAAGCCCCACGCAGGACCTGCAACAGCTGGTCTTGGTTCTTCAAACACAATCCAGGCAGACCCCAGTAGCGTGCAGTCCGGGAAGGTACAAAACTCTAGTCCCAAAAGATGGTTACCCAGATCCCCTCAGGCCAGTAACTTCCTCCCTGAGGAGGTCCTGGGCTTTGGAAGCCAATGGTCTGGCCCCCAGTAGATGCCTGATTTTGAGTTCCCAAAATCTATGAGGAAGCAATTCCCAGCATGCAGTTCACCTCTCCTGGGCTCTGGGTCAAGCCATGCCGTACTCACGGCCCTGGAGCATTCTGGGTGTGGAAGGGAGTTTCAGGCAGGGCAGATGCCTAGGGCCAGTGCTTGCACAGAGCCCTCCTGCACAGCCCCTGGGATGCATGGAAGATGGTCTGGTCTCGGGGGTGGGGGAGGTGGGGAGGAAGTGGAGGCTGGCATTTATACCACAGCGCCGCAACTGAAGGTTGCTTTCAGACTGAAATGCGGATGAACAGGAGAGGTATGGTACTTGGGTGATCAGCTGACAGAATTTCTCTCTGTGTAAAACAATCAGGAACTCTTTCCTCATGGTCCAGGTTTGTTGTCATGAGGTAGAAGGCAGGGGGTCATTTTAATTAATAAGGGATCGGGAGCCAAGAATGTGCCAGAGTACCAGCTCTGGGCACAGGGACTGCAGCTCTCTGAAGTCTTCAATTCTTAGACTTCAATTAATACAAGTTACCTCTGAGGTGCAAGACTCAACATTCAGCAGCTCCAGCTCCCCTTTGCTCGCAGGCCAGGCCAGTGTACAGAGGGCATATTTTCCAGGGTCACTTCTGTGCCTCTGGGTATATGAGGTCCTATGACATCCCAAAGGCTACAGGAGAGCCACAGCCAGGGTGACCGGCGATCCCCAGCGAACCACTTTAGGATGCAAGGCTCTGCTTAATGACAGAGAAACCCTGAGGCCAAATATGTACATGTCTATGTATGCTGTGCCTGCACGCCCATGGGTTTCTGTGCATGTCTGCAAGGACCAAAGGCTGAGTAGTCGCCAACTGAGCGCAGCTTGTTCTGGGCTACAGCCCTCAGCCAACAGGTTCCTCACTGGAAGGACAGACTGCCTCTGCCAGGACTTCAGCCCTGAGTGCCTCAGGCCTTCGGCTTCTGACCAGGCTGCTGTGATGCAGCCTAGACAGGTACACTCAGCAGGCAGCTAGAGTCCCAGCCTCATGAGGCACCCATCTGGGTCTCTGCTTCTTTCTTCCAAGACAGAAGCCCCTTCTGCCACCCATTCTTTCTGCTTCCCTCCTTCCTGTGCAGCCCTCCACCCACTGCCCATCACTCATTCTCATAAGTCCCATGGGTCTCTGGCACCCCCATCCACAGTGATCCCTCTCCTGGCCTCACCTGAAAATCCCCTCTTAGCCGAGGGCATCACAGACTAGTATCTCTCTTCAAGGAGGCTGCCTATCCCCCACTGCCCTCAGACTCAGGGGCTTCCCCTCAGAGCCCCTGCCTTCCTTCATGGGCAAAGCCCCCGTCTCTGGGCAGGACCAGCCTTCATGCTTCCTGCTTGTCTTGAAGTCTCTGCCTCCAGACTCACCACTCCCTTCTCCACCCCATCCTGCTGTCAGCCTGGGACTTTCAGCATCTTCATGGATGACCTGCCATCTTCTTTGTCTCTGGACTTTGTCTCTGGACTTCCTTACCTCGGGTGACCCTGGGACCACTCCTGGCCCTGCTCCCTTGGTGCCCAACACCTGGACAAACTGGGTTACATTTCCCACTGCCTAGTCACGCCCTCACTCCAAGGTGCCCACCACCTGACACTGAACGCCAGGGACCTCCAGTCTTTTCTCCTGCCCACCTGCCTTGCTCTCTGCCCTGTCTGCACCCCAGTGCCGGTTACCTCAGACTCGCCCTCCCCTTCTCAGATACATTTCAGACTCTTGTCTTTAGCCTACAAATAAGGGGAGCCACCCTCAGGTTTGAAACAAGGGGTATCATGCCGTGATATGCACTTTAGAGTCCCCCAGTTGCTAGGGCATTTCTGTCCCAGGGCCCCCAGTAATGTAGGAAGCCACTGCAGGGACCCAGCCAAAGGCAGAAGGTGACAGGGATGAAAAGATGTGACAAGTCAGTAACTACTGAAGAGGCCACGCAACAGGACCTTGAGAGAGAGGAGTCCAGCTGACACCTAAATGTATGACTTGGCCACTGAATAGGGGTAGGGGACCCTCTTTACCAAGGGACGAGAGCCTAGAAGAGAAGCCAAGGTTTTAGACTGAGGTTGGGGATGGGGGAGAGTGATGACTTCCAGTTTAGGCATACTAAGTTTGAGGAGCCCGAGATGCCCGGGGACAGTTAGGTCTGGAAGTCAGAGAGAGAGGCATAGGCAGGTGAAGAGCACTGTTAGGTGGGAAAGGTCACCCAGAGAGAACATGCAAAGAGGGAGGAGGAAGAGAACTCAGGGGCTGTGCACAGTGGCTCATACCTGTGATCTCAGCACTTTGGGAGGCTGAGGCAGGAGGATCACTTGAGGCCAGGAGTTCGAGACCAGCCTCAGCGACATAGCAAGAGCCTGTCTTTAAAAACATAAAAATAAAATAAACAGAGCCCAGGAGACAGCCCTGAAAAAACAACACTTTCAGGCCAAGCAAAGAAAAAATACACCCGGGAAGTCAGACTGTAGGAAAACCAAGAAAAAGCAGTGACAAGGATGCCAAAGGAGACAGCCACTGGATCTGATGACAAGGAGGTTGTTGGCAACCTAAAAGAGGTTAGTTACCCTAAAGTGAAGAGAAAGAAGCCAGGACAAAAATGATGGACAGGGAAGTGGAGATTCAAGTAGGGACACCTTTTTCTAGAAGTCTAGCCATGAAGAGAAGGAGAGGGAAAGCTGGAGTACATTGTTTGAGAGGAGACACCCACACACAGGAGCGTGTGATTACATGACAGCAAGAAATGAATGAATGGGTGTGTGTGGCCAGGGGAGCTCCTGAATATACCCCTTCTCTTCTGCACCCAAGCCTGGGGCTCCCTGCCTGTAGCCAGTCTTGATAGCCAGCCACCAGGCCTGGGGTAGGGGTGGTCCACAGCAGGACAGGCTGACACACCCTCACTGAAAAAACAGGTCACACCAGCCCCTTTCTGGAGTGGATCCTGGGTGCAGAGCCAGGACATGTGATGTACGAATGCCTGAGGGCACAATTGAGGGTAAGGGGTCAGTCCTGAAGTTGTTCTGCAGCTTTCTGGTCTAGGAAAGGCTGTCACTCCATGACTTCCAGCAACCCAGAAAGACTTCTCAGCAAGAGCAGCACTTCCAGAGCTGCCTTAACAGAGTAAAGAGACTATTCCCGGCAAGAGATGCCACAGACTTTCAGCTGCTTGGGGAAAGCAGCTAGTGGCCAAGGCCACCAAAAAGCTGGAGATTCCTAGGCATGTAGTTCAAAGGATCTGTAGCATCAGAAATTCAGTCCCTCGGCAGCATGGGAGAAAGGACAAGTTTAGATGGCCTCTGGAGTTCACTGCTGGGTGACATGGGGCCTCAATTTCTTCATCTGCAAAATGGAGCTAATAAGATTTCTTACAATTATTTTAAGTTAATGAGATAATATCGGCAAAGACCACCTGCCACACAGTAGGACTCAATAACTGGTAGACAGTAGCAGAATCATTGTTTCCTCAGGGGCTGGTGGGCAGATGGGCCCCGTAGTCTGCCCTCTCAGAACCACGGCGCCCCCAGGGCACTCACCCGGATGCCCCGGCTGTAGGGGATAAGCTTGAGGATCCGCAGGGACTGTAAGCCATCAGCGATGTGCAGGTAGGGATACTGTGTGCCCTTGATCTTGCGGAGGACATAGGGGAAAAAGACGATGATGAAAATGAACAAATCGAGCAGGTTGTAGCCATCCTTCCAGTGATCAATGGGCTCCACATAGACCTTCATGAATAACTCAGAGCTGCAGATGGACAGAAAGGTGATCTCCGAGATCTGCAGGAGTGGCAAGGGTTGGAGGGGTTAGATCCAGCTGCAGAACCCTATAGTCCTGGCCCCTTCCTTGCCTGGGCCACCCAATCAAGCATGGGGAAGGGTGCTTCTGAGTCACCCACGTGAGAGAGAACCCCAGTAGAGTCCCTAGCACACAGTGGGGACTCGGTGTGCCTGGCTCCCTTCCCCTTCCACGTCCTCCCTACCCCGTGCACCTACACCTGGGCGTAGGTGTGACTCTGGGTACTTGGGAATGACTGCCTGTCAGACTGAATGACTGGATAAGCCCCAGTGTACAGCAATTTCACATGTCAGGCAACCTTTATATTACGTTTCCCAAGAGACGGTCCCAAAGGTAGAAAACTATGTTCAGGCCAATCTGAGTATACAAACTTTCAGGAATATGGATGAAATACTCAAATATCTACTTATCAATTGACTCAATCCTACATAAAATCAATCAACTAAAGTAATCTGTATCTGAAGAACATTCTACTCTTTTTTCACTTTATACTTTATGACTCAATATTCTTCAAATTCTTCTCATGCATTTACAACTCCAGTGGCTTTGTTTTTACCAAGAGGTACCTTCTGAGTCATTTAAGTATTTCCTTACCATCTCAATTGATTCATCATCTTGACTATCACACAAATCAATTTGTTCATTCATTGGAAAAGCTGTGACTGACACCTACCATGTACCAAGTAAACACCATTTTAGGCACTGGGAAACGCAACAACAAATCAGAAAATGCCCAGCCCCTGGGAAGTCTCCAGGTCTAGGAGGGAGACAGAAATAGATGCTTAAACAAATACATATGAATATAACATGAGGTAGGAAGGAAAATAACCACCCAAAGGAGAGTGAGGAACTGGCTAGGTGGGGGAGAGGCAGCCCTGTCAGTTATTTTAGAAAAGGTGGTCACAACCAAGCACAGAAAGACAAATATCGCATGTTCTCACTCATATACTAGAGCTAAAAAAGTGGATCTTATGAAGCTAGAAAGTAGATTGGTAGTTACCAGAGGCCAAGAAGGGTGTGGAAGGGGGGATGATGAAGAGAGAGGTTGGTTAATGAGTATACTTAGATACACTTATGTAGAAGAAATGAGGCCTGCTGTTCAATAGATCAGCAGGGTGACTATAGTTAACGATAATCTATTGTACATTTCAAAATAGAACAAGAGAGTAATTCAAATGTTCCTAGTGCAAAGAAAAGATAAATACACTTACTTAAGGTTATGGATATTCCAATTACCCTTGTTTAATTAAAACAATGTATCAAATTATCACATGCACCCCAAAAATGTACATCTAATATGTATCAAAAGGAAGAGAGGGAGGGAAGGAGGAAGGAAGGAGGAAAAAAGGAGGGGAGGGAGGGTAGATGGGAGGGAAAGGTGGTCCAAGAGGTCTTGTGGAAGCAAAGAGTCGAGCCAAAACAAAAACTGGGAGAATGATTGCAGGAAGTGGGGAAATGGGGAGTCCAAGGGCCTAAGGTGAAAAGGAGGATGTTCAAGGAACAACACAGTCAGCATAACTAGAACAGGAAGAGGGAGAGCGGAGCATGGGTGCAGGTGGTACAGGACGTGGGGAGGCAGACTGTGTAGGGCCTCGTAGGCCTGGTGAGGACTTTGAACTTTAATCTTGGCCTTGGAGGATTTTGAGCAAAGAAGTGTTCTGAACCGGTTTACATTTTTAAGAGATCTCAGAACAATTCCTGCATGTTTTATTGTGCACATGTCTCTCTCGGTTACATACCTAGGGTGGAATTACTGGGTTATAGGATAACAGCATCTTAACTTCACTAGATACAAACTGTTTTCTGAAGTTATTGAACCAATTTAGTATCAATAGCAATTGTTCTACATCCTGGCTAACACTTCCAACTGTCAGACTTCTTCGTTTCTGTCCGTCTGATGAATATGAAACAGTATCTTATTTTTAAATTTTCATCTATCTAATTATTAATAAGGGTGGACAACTTTTTTTTTTTTTTTGAGTTGGAGTCTCACTCTGTCGCCCAGACTGGAGTGCAGTGGCCGCTCCCAGCCACTGTAGCCTCGACCTGCTGGGCTCCGGCGATCCTTCCGCCTCCGCCTTCCGAGTAGCCGGAATTACAGGCCTGCACTACCACGCCCGGCTAATTTTTTTGATTTATTGTAGAGATGAGGTCTTGCTGCCCAGGCGGGTCTCGAACCCGCGGGCTCAGGCAATCCACTCACCTCAGCCTCCCAAAGGCGCGGGATTACAGGCTGAGCCACAGAGCCCGGCTAGTACAACTTTTTATATGTTTAAATTATGAAGTGCCTGTTTCTAATCTTTTGTCAAATTTTCTGCTGAATTGTTTTATCTTTTTCTTATTGATCTAGAAGACATATTTTACAGATTTTGAATGCTAATCTTACAAATATCTTCTCCCACACTGGCTTAGCATGTTGACTTTTCACCTTTTTAATGGTCTTTTCATGAATAGAAGTTTTACATTTTAATGGAATCAAATTTACCAAACCTTTTCTTCATGGTTTACATATTTTCTGTCTTAAGAAACTTTTACCTCTCTAAGATCATATAAGCATTCTAAAATTAAAGTTTTAATTTTCAAGTTAGGTCTTTAATCCAGCTATGCATGCTATGAAATAGAATATCCATTGTATTTTTTCCCTATGGATAACCAATCACCCCAGTACCATTTAATGAAGACTCTGTCTTTCACCACTCATCTGTTGTGCCATCTGACACATGCCAGGTTTCCATATAAGCCAGGGTCTGATTCTGCATGCTCTATCTGTTCTGTTGGTGTGTTTGCCAATCAACACATCATCCCTCTGCCTTAAACATTATAACTTTCTAGAAAGTCTTATTATCTGGTAAGTCAAGGCTTCTCCCCTTTTTACTATCAAAATTGTCTGGATTTTCCTTCATCCTCCATTCTTTTATCTAAACTTTAGAATCAGTTTTTTGAAGACAGAAAAGTCCCTGGCTGGGCGTGGTGGCTCACACCTGTAATCCCAGCACTTTGGAAGGTGGAGGTGAGAGAACTGCCTGAGCCCACAGGTTCAAGACCAGCCTGGGCAACTTGGCAAGACCTCATCTCTACAGTAAATCAAAAAATTAGCCAGGCAGGATGGTGCACACCTGTAGTTCCAGCTACTCAGAAGGCTGAGGTAGAAGGATCACCTGAGCCCAGCAGGTCGAGGCTGCAGTAGCCGTGAGCGTGCCACTGCACTCCAGCCTGGGTGACAGAGTGAGACTCCAACTAAAAGAAAAGAAAAGAAAAATCTCTGTCAGATTTATTATTGGATTGCATTGATTTTATAAATTAACTGGGGATACCGCATCATTAAGAAACTGAGCCTTCCTATCCATAATCTGGTATATCTTCATTTTTTTCTTGTCCTCCTTAATGATCGTTATACATTTTTACAGTTTTCTTTGAAAGGTCACACAAATTTAGATTTGTCTCTATGTACTTTTAAGTTTTTTGTTGTTATAAGTACTTCTATGTTGCTGATACATCAAATATAATTAATTTTATTTGTTAATCACATATCTGGCAAACTTACTAAAGTTTATTATTTATTAACTTTATTAATATTAATTTCAAATTATTAGAGATTTCTATTCAGAAATCATATCACCTGTGAATAATGAGGGTTTTTTCAAACATTCAAATTCTTAATGTTTTTTATTCTTGCGGATGTGTTATATGTTGTCTAAGATTTTAATATAAACCTTATTAATAATAATTGGAAGACAACTTTAAAGATAATATTGCTAAAGTTTCACCACTGCGTGTGAATTTTGATATAGGTTTTTTCATAGATAACCTTAATCAAGTTAAAAATAAATCCTTTCTATTTCTAGTTTGCTAAGTTTCTTTTCATGAAAAATATTTATAATACACTTTTTGTTTTCTGCATCACTTGACTTGATCTTATGAGATTTTTATCTCTTTTAATAATTTAAGCTGATTAATAAAATGTGTAGACTTTTCTAATGTTAAATCATTAGAAAATGGAAAAACCTAACTTGGCAATGGTCTATTATATTTTTCATATTCATTTATAATCAGTTTTCTCACAGTCTGTTTGGAATTTTTGTATCCAAGTTCATGATGTTGGGATGTAATTTTTCTTTTTTATACTGTCCTTGTCTACTTTTGGCATGAAGGTTATATTAGCTTCACAAGATAAATCGTATCTGTGGGTTGGTATATTCATTTATCTAATCACTGGAAGAGTTTTATATGTTTAGAATTATACCTTCCATGCATGTAAAACCATCCAGTCCACGTTTGTTTGTTTGTTTCTTTTGGGGGGGGAATAAATTTTAAACTAATAAGTCAGTGCTTTATAGCCATTAAAGGACATATATGGACATATAAAGTTTGTTTCAGGTTTTTGCTTTCTTATTGAGAGTCAGTTTTGTAAATCTTTTCATAAAATTGTCTATTTCAGCTAGGTTTTCAAACTTACTGGTATAAAATTACAGGCTTCTGATATCCACTGTGTCATACTTTCCCTTTTAAATTTTAAAATCCTAACATAATTCAAGGCTTCTATTTATCTTGATCATCTCATGAAGAAAGTTCTTTATCTTATCATTTTTACTAAGATCTAACTTTTGACTTTGTTGATACTTCCCTGATACTTTCTATTGAATCTTCGTTTTCTTAGTCATTAATTTCCACTCTTGTTTTTACTATTTTCTTCATTCTACTCTTTGGTTTTATTCTGTTGCTCTTTTTCCAACAATTTAAAAAACTTGAGATATAATTCAAATACCATAAAATTCACCATTTTAATTTTCTTTTTTTTTTCTTTCTGAGTCAGGGTCTCAAGCCAGCCAGGGCAACATAGCAAAACCTTGCCCCTACAAAAGAAAATTTTGTTTAAATGAGCCTGGTATGGTGGCATACACCTTAGTCCCAGCTCCTTGGGATGCTGAGGTGGAAGGATTGCCTGAGTCCAGAAATTCGAGGATGCTGTGAGCCCTGATTGTCATGATCATGCCACTGCACTCCAGGCTGAGCAACAGAGTGAGACCCTAACAAAGGAAGGAAGGAAGGAAGGAAGGAAGGAAGGAAGGAAGGAAGGAAGGAAGGAAGGAAGGAAGGAAGGAAGGAAAGAAAGAATTCCATTCCTTTTTAAAGCTGAATGGTATTCTACTGTATGCATATACCACATTTTGTTTATCTATTTATCTGTTGATGGGTATTTAGGTTGCTTCTGCCTTTTGCCTATAGCAAGCAAGCTGCTGTGACCATGGATGTACAGGTATCTGTCTGAGTCCAGCTTTCCCTTCTTTCAGGTATATACCCAGAAGTGGAATTGCTAGATCATGTGGTAAGTCTATGTTTAACTGCCAAACTGTTTTCCACAGTGGTTGCACCATTTTACATTTCCACAAGCAATGCAGAACAGTTTTAATTTCTTTGCATCCTCACCAATACTTATTGTTGATTCTAGTGGGTACAAAATTGTACTTCTTGTGGTTTCAATTTGCATTTACCCAATGACAGGATATTGAACATCATTTTGTGTGCTTATTGGCCATGTGCAATATCTTTTTTGGAGCAATATCTAAGAGCTTTGCCCATTTTTTTTTTTTTGAGTTGGAGTCTCACTCTATCACCTAGACTGGAGTGTAGTGGCCGCTCCCAGCCACTGCAGCCTCAACCTGCTGGGCTCTGGTGATCCTTCTGCCTCAGCCTTCCAAGTAGTTGGAACTACAGGTGCGCGCTACCATGCCCAGCTAATTTTTTTTTATTTATTGTAGAGATGAGGTCTCACCAAGTCACCCAGGCAGGTCGCGAACCCGCGGGCTCAGGCAATCCATTCACCTCAGCCTCCCAAAGTGCGGAATTAACAGGCTGAGCCACCGAGTCCAGCTTGCCCATTTTTTAATTGGGTTGTTTTGTTGTTGAGTTGTAGAAGTTCTTTATATATTCTGCATATTAATCCTTTATCAAATATATAATTTGCAGATATTTTCTCTCATTCTGTAGATTGTCTTTTCACTTTCTTGATAGTGTCCTTAGATGCATGAATGTTTTAATTTTGATGATGCCTAATTTATCTACTTTTTCTCTTGTTGTCTGTACTTTTAATGACATATGTAAGAATCCATTACCAAATCCAAGGTCATGAAGATTTATCCCTATATTTTTCTAAGAATTTTAACTCTTATATTTAGGTCATCAATTCATTTGTAATTAATTATTTTTTTAAGTTGGGGTTTCACTCTGTTCCCCATGCTATAGTGCAGTGGCATGATCACAGCTCTCTGCAGCCTCATCTTCCTGGGCTCAGGCAATCCTTTTGCCTCAGCCTCCCAATTAGCTAGGACTATGGGTGTGTGTGCCACCATGCCCAGCTAATTTTTTTGTTTGTTTTTTGATAGAGACAAGGTCTCACTATGTTGCCTAGGCTGGTCTTGAACTCCTGGCCTCAAGTGATCCTCCCATCTCGACCTTTCAAAGTGCTGAGATTACAGGAGTGAACCACCATGCCCAGCCTCATTAATTCATTTTGAGTTTGTTTTTGTATAGAGTATAAGGTAGGTGGGTCCAACTTCACTCTTTTGCCTGTGGATACCAAGTTATCTTAACACTATTAGTTGAAGAAACTACTCCTTCTCCATTGAATGGTCTTGACACTCTTATCAAAAAAAAAATCCATTGACCATAGATTTTTAAAATTTATTTCTAGATTCTCAATTTTAGTTACTATATTTTTGTGCAACTTTTGAAGTCAAAAAGTGCAGGTCCTCCAACTTTCCTCATTTTCAATACAATTTTGGCTATTTGGGGCCCTTTGCACATCCATATGAATTTGGGGATCTGCTTTTCCATTTCTGCAACAACAACAAAAAACTTCTGGAATTTTGATAGGAATTGGATTGAATCTGTAGATTGCTTTGAAAGGTATTGCCATCTTAACAGGATTAAGTCTTCTAATCTATGAACACAAAGAGTTTTTTAATTTATTCATCTTCTTTAATTCCTTTAAGCAATGTTTTATAATTTTCAGTGTTCATATCTCTCATCACTATAAAATTTTTCCTAGGTATTTATTCTTTTGGACACTATTGTAAAAAGACTTTTCTTAATTTCCATTCAGATTGTTAATTGATAGTACATAGAAATACAACTGATTTTGTTGTTAATCTTGTATCTTGCAACTTTGCTAATAGTTTTTATATGGAAGTAGGTGTATAGATTCTTTAGGATTTTCTATATATAAGATCAAGTCACTTGCAAATAGAGATACAGGCATACCGTGTTTTATTGCACTTTGTAGATTTTAACAAATTGAAGGTTTGTGGCAACCCTGTATCAAGCAAGTCTATTGGTGCCATTTTCCCAACAGCTTGAGTTCACTCCATGTCTGTGTATCATATTTTGGCTATTCTCACAATATTTCCAACTTTTTCATCATGATTATATCTGTTATGATGATCTGTGAAAAGTGATCTTGGATATTACTGCTGTAATTGCTTCGGGGTGCCACAAACCAAACCCACATAAAAGAGCAAACTTAATAAATGTGCACGTCCTGACTTCTCAATTGACTGGCCATCTTCCCATCTCTCTTCCTCTCCTCAAGTCTACCTTTTCCCTGAGACACAACTATATTGAAATTAGTTAATAACCTTACAGTGACCTCTAAGTATTCAAATTAAAGCAAGAGTCTCTCACTTTAAACCAAAGGCTAAAAATTATTAAGCTTAGTGAGGAAGGCATGTTGAAAGCCTAGGTCCCTTGCTACCAAAAAGTGAGCCAAGTTGGGAGTGCAAAAAAAAAAAAAAGGTTCTTGAAGGAAATTAAAAATGCTACTCTAGTGAACACATGAATGATAAGAAAGTGAAACTGCCTTGCTGCTCATATGCAGAAAGTTTTAGTGGTCTTTCCAGATGAAACTAGCCACAGCATTCCCTGAAAACAAAGTCTAATCCAATGCAAGGCTCTAACTCGCTTCAATTCTATGAAAGTTGAGAGAGGCGAGGAAGCTTCAGAAGAAAAGTTGGAGGCTAGCAGAGATTGGTACACGAGGTTTTAGAAGCCATCTCCATAACATAAAAGTGCAAGGTGAAGCAACAAGTGCTGACAGAGAAACTGCAGCAAGTTATTCAGATGATCTAGCTAAGATAATTGATGAAGGTGGCTACATTAAGCAGAATATTTTCAATGTAGATGAAGCAGTCTTATATTAGAAGAAGCCATTGAAAACTCTCATCCCTGGCTTCAAAGCTTCAAAGGACAACTGACTCTCTTGTTAGAGACTAAAGCAGCTGGTGACTTTAAGTTGAAGACAATGCTCATTTACCATTCCAAAATCCTAGGGCCCTTAACAACAATGCTAGATTTACTCTACCTGTGCTCTACAAATGGAACAACAGATGACAACACATCTGTTTACAGCATGGTTTACTGAATGTTTTAAACCCACTATTGAGACCTACTGATCAGAAAAAAAGACTCCTTGCACCTAGTCACCTAAGAGCTCTGATGAAAATTTACAAGATTAATATTGTTTTCAGGCCCTGACACAATATCTATTCTGCAGCCCTTGGGTCAAGGAGTCGTTATGACTTTCAGGTCTTATTATTTAAGAACACGTCATAAGGCTATAGCCACAACAGATAATGATTACTCTGATGGATCCAGGCAAAGT
Organism: Carlito syrichta; assembly: GCF_000164805.1. Classification (NCBI taxonomy): domain Eukaryota; kingdom Metazoa; phylum Chordata; class Mammalia; order Primates; family Tarsiidae; genus Carlito; species Carlito syrichta. The sequence continues at coordinate 32,980 of NW_007232917.1, forward strand.
AAATCGAAAACTTTCTGGAAAGGATTAACCATTTCGGATGCCATTAAGAACATCTGTGATTCACAGGAGGCAATCAAAAATCAACATTAACGAGTTTAGAAGAAGCTGATTCCAACACTCATGGATGACTTTGAGGGGTTCAAAGTGGAGGAAGTAACTACTGATGTGGTAGAAATAGCAAGTGAACTAGAAGTGGAGTCCGAAAATGTGACTAAATGTTTGTGATCCCCAAGATCAAACTTGAACAAATGAGAAGTTATTTCTTATGGATAAGCAAAGAGAGTGGCTTCTTGAGATAGAATCTACCCCTGGCGAAGATCCTGTGAACACTGCTGAAATGACAACAAAGGATCTAGGATATTTGATAAACTTAGTTGATAAAACAGCAGCAGGATTTGAAAGAATTGACTCCAATTTTGAAAGTTGAACTTCAGGTAAAATGTTATCAAACAGCACCATGTACTACAGAGAAATACTTTGTGAAATGAAGAGTCAATTGATGTGGCAGACTTCATTCTTGCCTTATTTTAAGAAATTGTCGCAGCCACCCCAGGCTTCAGCAACCACCATCCTGATCAGTCAGTAGCCATCAACATCCAAGAAGACCCTCCACCAACCAAAAAAATTAGAACTCACCAAAGGCTCAGATGATCATTAACACTTTTATCAATGAAGTATTTAAATTAGGGTATGTTTATTTAGATATAATACTATTGAGTACTTTACTACAATATAATGTGAACATAACTTTTGTGTATACTGGGAAACAAAAAAATTCATGTGACTCACTTTATTGTGATATTTGCTTTATTGTGATGGTCTGGATGTGAACCCACAGTATCTTTGAGGTATGCCTGTAGTTTTACCTCTTCCTTTCCAATCTAGATGCCTTTTATTTATTTTTCTTGCCTAATGACTTTGGCTAGAACTTCCAGTACAATGTCGAATAGTGATGAAAGCAGGCACCTTTTCTCATTCCTTATCTGGGGGAAGACTTTCAGTCTTTCATCATTAAGTATGATGTTAACTGTGGGTTGTTTTTTTTTTTTTATATAAATGCCATTTATCGGGTTACGGAATTTCTCTTCTATTCCCAGTTTTTTTTAATCATGAAAGAATGCCATATTTCATCAAATGCTTTTTCTGCATCAAGTGAGGTAGAGTTTTTCCTTTTCCCTTCATCCTACTGGTGTATTACATTGATTGATTTCTGGTTTTGAATCACCCTTGTGTTCCTGGAATAAATCCCAATTGGTCGTGGTATAGAATCCATTTAAGTATACTGCTGGATCTAGTTTGTTAGTATCTCAATGAAAAGTTTCACATCTATATTCATAAGGAATATGTGTCTGTAATTTTGTTTTGTTTTGTTTTCTTGTGATGTTTTGTCTGGCTTTAGTGCTAGGGTGATGCTGGCTTCATGGATAAGCTCAGAAGCATTCCCTCCTCTTCCATTTTTTGCTAGAGTTTGAAAAGAATTGGTGTTAATCTTTCTTTAAAACTGGTAGAATTGGCTGGGCTGGGTGGCTCAGCCTATAATCCAAGCACTTTGGGAGGCTGAGGCAAATGGATTGCCTGAGCCCACAGGTTCGAGACCCACCTGAGAAACTTGGCAAGACCTTGTCTCTACAATAAATCAAAAATCAGCCAGGTGTGACAGCACATGCCTGTAGTTCTGGCTACTTGGAAGGCTGAGGCAGAAGGATCACCGGAGCCCAGGAGGTCGAGGCTGCAGTGGCCAGGAGCATGCCACTGTGCTCCAGTCTGGGGACAGAGTGAGACTCCAACTCAAAAAAATTTTAAAAATTAAAAAAAAGTAAAACTAGGAGAATTCACCAGTGAAGTCATCTGGTCTTGGGCTTTTCTTTGTTGAGAGGTTTTTGATTACTGATTCAATCTCTTGTTATCTGTCCTAATAGTCTGTTTTCTATTTCTTCTTGAATCATTAGTATGCTGTCCATTTCATCTAGATTATCTAATTTATTGGCACACAACTACCTATGGTGTTCTCCTATAACCCTTTTTGCTTCTATAAGGGCAGTAGGAATGTCCTTTCATTCCTGCCATCAGTAATTTGAATCTTCTTTTATTTTTCTTAGTAAATCTAACTGAAGGCTTGTCAATTTTTTTTGTTGATCTTTTCAGAGAACCAACTTTTAATTTTGATCATTTTGTCTGTTTCTCTATTCTCTATTTTTTTTTCTCTAATTGTTTATATTTCCTTTCTTCTGCTAGCTGTGGGTTTATCTGCTTTTCTTTTTCTAGTTCTTAAAAGCATAAAGTTAGGTTACAGATTTGAGATCTCTCTGCTTTTCTAATGTAAGCATTTATAGGTATAAATTTCCCTCTGAGGACCGATTTCACTGCATCCTGTAAGTTTTGTTGTATTGTATTTTCTTTTTTTTTTGAGTTGGAGTCTCACTCTGCCGCCCAGACTGGAGTGCAGTTGCATGCTCCCAGCCACCGCGGCCTCGACTTGCTGTTGCTGGGATCGGGCAATCCTTCCGCCTCAGCCTCCCAAGTAGCTGGAACTAGAGGTGTGTACCACCACACCTAGTTAATTTTGTTTTTATTTATTGTACAGACGAGGTCTCGCCAAGTTGCCCAGGTGGGTCTTGAACCTGTAGGCTCAGGCAATCCATTCACCCTGGCCTCCCAAAGTGCTGGGATTACAGGCTGAGCCACCGAGCCTGGCCGTGTATTTTTACTTTCATTCATCTTTACGTGTTTTTTTCAGTCTCCCTTGTGATTTCTTCTTTGACTCATTGGTGGTGTTTAATTTATACATATTTGGAAAATGTTTGGTTTTCCTTATTGATTTCTACTTTTATTCTATTGTTGACAGAGAAGATACTTGGTCTGATTTCAATTTTTTAAAAAATTTTTTGAGATTTGTCTTATGGCCTAACAGATGGCCATCCTGAAGAATGCTCCCTAAGTACTATAAAGAAAATTTGCTTTATCTTCTTGATAAATTGATGCTTTGCCAAAATAATATCCTTCCTCTTCTGACTGTTTTTATCTTACTATTTTGTCTGATATTAGTATAGCCACCCCAGCTCTCTTTTTAATTTCTATTTGTGTGGAATATTTTTTTTCCTTCCTTTTACTTTCAACCTATTTGTGTCTCTGAATCTAAAGTGAGTCTCTTGTAGACAGCATATAGTTGGATTTGCTAAAACCTGTTTTAACAATCTCTGCGTTTAAATTGGAGAGTTTAATCCATTTACATTTAAAGGAATAACTGATGAAGTTCATACTTCTGTCATTTTGTTTTCTATATGTCATATATTTTTGTTCCTTAATTTCTTCATTACTGCTTTTTTGTTCCTTCATTCTTTCCTTAGTCTTTTTTATAATGTGCCATTTTGACTCCTTTGTCATTTCTTTTTCTGTATAGTTTTTTTGGTTGTTTTATTAGTGATTACCCTTGAGATTACAATTAACCTCTTAAATTTATAACATTTTATTTTTAACTAACACGGTCTCAGCTAAAATAGTATATGACAATTCTGCTCCTATACAGCTCCATCCCTCTCCCTTTATATTTTTGTTGTCCCTTATACAACGTATGCCTGTTAACTATATCACTGGTGTTTTAAATCATATAATTTTAAAAAGTTACAAATCAAAAATAAAATAATGCTGGGTTTTTGTATTTACCAATGTAGTTGCTTTCCCAGTGTTCTTTGTTCCTTTGTCTGACTTCAAGTTACTGTCTTGTTTCATTTACACCATAAAAAAAATACCTTTATTATTTCTTTTAGGGCAGGTCTACTGGCAACAATCCCTCTCATTTTTGTGTATCTGGAATGTCATAATTTCCCTTCCATTTTTGAAGAATAATTATTCTGAATATAGAATTTTTGGTTGACAGTATTTTTCTTTGAGTATTTTAAGCACATCATTTCACTGTCTCCTGGCCTCCATAGTTTCTAAGGAGAAATCAGCTGTTAATCTTTTTTTTTTTTTTTTTTGAGTTGGAGTCTCACTCTGTCACCCAGACCGGAGTGCAACGGCCGCTCCCAGCCACTGCAGCCTCGACCTGCTGGGCTCCAGCGATCCTTCCGCCTCAGCCTTCCAAGTAGCTGGAACTACAGGTGTGCACTACCACACCCAGCTAATTTTTGATTTGTTGTAGAGATGAGGTCTCGTCAAGTTGCCCAGGCGGGTCTCGAACCTGCGGGCTCAGGCAATCCACTCACCTCAGCCTCCCAAAGTGCTGGGATTACAGGCTGAGCCAACGAGCCCAGCCAGCTGTTAATCTTATTGAGGCACCTTGAATGTGACAAGTTGCTTATCTCTTGCTGCTTTCAAGATTTTCTCCTTGTTTTAGCTTTTGACATTTTTATTATAATGAGGCTTAGTGTGGTTCTTTTTATGCTTCTCCTTCTTGGAATTCATTGGAATTCTTGGATACATGTATTCACATTTCTCATCAAATTTGGGAGATTTTTTGGTCATTATTTCTTTAAATATTCTTTCTGCCTTATTCTCTCTCTCTCTCCTTCTGGAGCTTCCATTATGTGTATGTTAGTATGCTTGATGGTGTCCCACAGGTCTCTAAGTCTCTGTTCACTTTTCTTCATTTTTTGTTTTTTGTTTTTCTCAGATTAAATAAATTCAATTAACCTGTCTTCGAGTTCACTGATTCTCTCTTCGACCCCCTCAAATCTGTTATTGAATCCCTCTGGTTAATGTTTCATTTCAGTTATTATATACATTTCAGTCCCAGAATTCCTGTTTGGATCCTTTTTATAATTTCTATCTCTTTATTGATATTCCTTCTGTTGGGATGTTGTTTTGTTTTGTTTAGCTCTCTGAACATATTTAACAGTTGACTTAAAGGCCCTTCTCTAGTAATTCCAATGACTATGCCTCCTTAATGACAGTTTATATTCATTTTCCCTGTGTATAAGTCATACATTCTTATTTATTTGCATGCTTGATAATATTCTGTTAAAAACTGGACATTTTATTTTATTTTTCACTTTATTTTATTATAAAAATGTGGGGTACAAGTCAGCATTAGGTACATAAGTAATTTACATGCAGGTGAAGTTTCAACCACCAACTGGTCCTCACTTCCCCTGGTTTAGGACCAGGTACCCTTGGTGTGTTGTGTGCCCCTCCCTCCTCCCCTGAGAGTGTCCCACAACAGCCAATCTCTCCCTTGTGCTATTGTGACTGATGTTCAGGTCCCACATATGAGTGAGAACACGTGGTATTCAGTTCTTTGTTTCTGTGATAGATCACTCAGTATGATTGTTTTCAACTTGATCCAATTTGCTGCAAAGTATATGAGCTCATCTTTCTTTATGGGTGCATAATATTCCATTGGGTATGTATACCACATTTTCTTTATCCAGTTCAACTTCAACGGGTTGGTTCCATGTTTTTGCTATTGTGAATAGTGCAATGAACATGTGTGTACAGGTGTCTTTTTTGTAAAATGATTTGTGTTCCTCTGGGTATATTCCCAGAATGGGGATTGCTGAATCACATGGAAGGTCAATTTTTAGTTCCTTTAGATATTGCCACACTGATTTCCATAGAGGCTGGACTAGTTTGCCCTCCCACCAACTGTGTAGAAGCATCCCCTTTTCTCCACACTCACACCAGCATCTGTTGGAAAATGACATTTTAAATATTACAACATGGTAAGTCTGGAAACTAGATTCTTCCCCTTCCTTGTGGTTTGCTTTTGTTGCTTTATATGAATAGTAGTTGTTTGTTTAGCAACTTTTCTAAATTATTTTTGTTCAGAACTATATTATTTGTTGTGTATAATCTCTAAAGTCTCTCTTTAGTTTCTGGTCATCTAGTATTATGACAGATATTTTCTTAACTGCTCTGAGCAAAAAGAAAGGAAGAAGGGAAGAAAAAAATAAAGGAAGTTGGGGGAGAGGAAGGAAGGCAGGGAAAGGGAAACAGAGAGAGATGAAGGAAGAAAGAAAGGGTGGAGGGATGGAGGGAGGGAGGCAATGGCAGGTCGTGCCTGCAACCCCAGCATTTGGGGAAGCCAAGATGGAAAGATCATTTCAGGCCAGGAATCTAAGACCAGCTTGGGCAACACAGTAAAATCTCATCTCCACAAAACATTTAAACCTTATCTGGGCATGGTGGCATGTACCTGTAGTCCTAGCTACTCAGAAGCTGAGGTAGGAGGATCACTTGAGCCCAGGAGTTGAAGGCTGAAGCGAACTATTTATTCATCACTTATTCCAGCTTGCATGACAGATTGAGCCCCGGAAGGAAGGGAGGGAAGAGGGAAGGAAGGAAGGAAGGGGAAAAGAAAAGCTCTCCTAGTCTTTTCAGATTGGCTCTGTGTTGGGGTGCTCCTTCAATTCTTACCAAGGCCATTTATAACTCTACTTTAGCCTTCACTTTCTGCTTGCACCAAGCCTAAAGATCAGCTAGAGGAGAAAACTTGGGATTTTCTTAGGTTTTTTCTAAGCATTTGTCCTGCCCTGGGCATGAGTGGCTTTCTAAATTCCTTCATATACACCAAAGCTTCTTAGTGTCTTAATTTTCCAGAGACTCTCCCTTCCAGGCTTTTCCTCCTAGAATTTCAGAATGTCCATTGTTTGCTTTAACTGCTATTCTTTGTTTGTTTGTTTGTTTTGTTGCCCCAGGCAGCAATGAATTGTTCATGTGACTTTCAATTTTTGTAAGAAATTTCCTCTGGATAGCTACCTTTCTGCCTTGAGAAAATTGCAAGTTAGGTAAAACAAAGGTAATCACCTTCTATCAGCACTTCAAGCAGCCCTCAAGTCAAAACAGATCAACATCATTCCTTAAAAAGGTCTGCTCTGCTGTCTCTGGAACAAGGGACCAGGTTCCATATTGGGAATATGGACTGCTGTCTTCAGGACTATTGCCATACTGGAACAAGGCAAGTACCTTATAACAAAACTTTCCTAACTTTAAAAAAATATGTGAACAAAGACAATTTTATTTCTTCTTTTCCAGTCTATACACATTTATTTATTTTTCTTGTTTTATTGCATTAGCCAAGACTTCCAGTATGATGTTAGATAGGAGTAGTGAAAGTGGACATGCTTGCCTCAGGCCTGATATTAGCAAGAAGACATCAAGTTTCTCACCATTAAGTATGGTGTTTGATATAGGTTTTTTGTTTTGTTTTTTAACTTTTTTGACAAATAACAATTGTACATATTTATGGGGTACAATGTGGTGCTTTGGTATACACACACACACACACACACACACACACACACACACACACACACACACACATTGTACAATGATCAAATCAGGGTAATTAGCACTTCCATCACCTCAAACACTTGTCATTTCTTTATGATGAGAACATTCAAAATTCTCTCTTCTAGTTATTTTGAAGTATACAATATATATTGTTGACTTTCTTTTTCTTTCTTTGATTCTTTCTTCAGCTCAAATCTGCTGTTGAGGAACTACATTTCTCATCTTAGGAGCAACATATGAGCATACACGGGAGTGCTGTGTGGCACTTCTGGGTAAAGAAGTATAAGTGGATGTCTTGCCCCTTCTCCTTATATTCTTTGCCAGTTGGAAGCAGAAGATAAACCATAGCCCATGGGCCAAATCAGATTGGCTGCTTGCTTTGCTTGCTTTTGTAAAATAAAGTTTTATTGGAACAAAGCTATGTCCATTTGCTACTTGTTTATAAATAAAGTTTTATTGGAACCCCCACACACAAAATCTGCTGTTGAGTTCCTCTAGTGAACTTTTGTCATTTTAATTATTGTACTTTTCAACTACATAATTTCTATTTAGCTCTTTTTATTTATTTCTATCTCTTTATTCATATTCTGTATTTGATGAGATATTGTTATCATACTTTCCTTTAATTCTTTAGATATGGTTTTCTTTGGTTCATCATATTTATAATTGTACTGTTTTTTTTTTTTTTGAGTTTGAGTCTCACTCTGTCACCCAGGCTGGAGGGCAGTGGCACGCTCACAGCTACCACAGCCTCAACCTGCTGGGCTCAGGCAATCCTTCTACCTGAGCCTTTGAAGTAGCTGGAACTACAGGCCCATGCCACCATGTCAAACTAATTTTTTTTAATTTATTGTAGAGATGAGGTTTCGCCAAGTTACCCAGGCTGGTCTCAAACTCGTGGGCTCAGGCAATCCTCTAACCTCAGCCTCTCAATGTGTAGAGATTATAGGCGTGAGCCACTGCACCTCGCCTATAATTATTCTTTTAAAAGTTTTATTTAGTAATTACAATGCATGAGCTTCTTCAATGATAGTTTCTATTGATTGCTTTTTTCTTGTATAGGAACCATACATTCTTGCTTCTTTGCATGTCTCATGATTTTGTTGTTGTTGCAAACTGAACATTTTAAATACTATAATGTTGCAACTCTGGAAACTATATCTTCCCCTCTCTTCAGGGTTTGTTGTTGCTCTTCCTTTTCTTTTTAAAATTTTTTAAGTGTCTTTCCTGAACTAATTCTGCAGTCTATATCTTTTTCATGTGTGGCCACCAAGGTTTCTGCTTAGTTTAACAGTTGATGGGATAGAAATGTCTTCCAATGCCTGAAACCAGTAAGTCTCCCTGTCCTTGCCAAGGGACTCTGTGTGTTGAAGCATGAGTTCAATATTCCAGCAACTTACCACTCTACCTTAGCCACTCCTGCTTGTACACAGCCTCAAGGTTATCCAGAGATGAGAGAGCAGGGCTTCCTCAATTCTTTCCTGGTACCTTCACTGGGAGTCCCAAGAGTGTCAATAAGTTCCCAGGGTTTCACAGTTAACCAGGGGCTTTCCTACATGTTATTTTCAAAGACCACACAGACACCCTGTAAAAGGGTGATTAGGAATATCATTTTATAAAAGTTACACTGAACCACATAGAGCTTAAGCAATTTTCTAAAATTCTCACAACTAGTAATAAAGTAGGAAAGCTGGGGCTTGAACCCAAATCTGTATCACCCCAAAGTCTGCACCCTTTCCACAGCACAGAACATCCCCTAGACTTGCAAACCAACTCTCTACAGGACACGTGCTTAATGACCATTACAGCCTCTGGAGGGCAATCAGAGGATTCAGGTTCCTCAATTTGTCTCTTTTCCTTTCCCCTACCAAGTCTTATACATGACACCCTACAGTCTATGACCAAACTTTGTGGAATGGTGCTGTGGAATTCAACACCATACCAACTCATTCACAGAAGTGATGCCAAGTGGATCCTACACATTTTTAAGCATTAACTGGTGTATTCTACCACCTTCACTGCCTTTGACATCATACTATGTTGATACTAAATCTTTTCACCACCAAGAAGGAAATTTATTACCCTAAATGAAGATAAGAATAGTATATATTTTTTAACCTTTTTATTATAAAATAAAACACACATATAGAATCATATGAACAAATATGTAGCCTAATAAGCTACTGCAAGGCCAACATCCCTGCAACTGCTACCTCGGTCAAGAAGTAGAACCTTGCCAGCCATCCCAAAAGCCCCTCCATGAGCCCCATTCCAATTACAACTCCCTCCCTCCCTACAAAATTAGCCACTATCACCGCCCCCCCCAAATTTTTTTTTTTAGGTTGGAGTCTCACTCCGTCACCCAAGCTTTTACACTCACGGCCACCCTAGCATCAAGCTGCTAGGCTCAGGCGATCCTTCTGCCTCAGCCTTCCAAGTAGCCAGAACTACCATGGCGCACGCTACCATGCCCGGCTAATTTTTCAATTTATTGTAGCGATGAGGTCTCATCATGTTTCCAAGGCTGTTCCCAAACCCGTGGGCTCAGGCAATCTGCTCACCTCGGCCTCCCAAAGTACTGGGATTACAAGCTTGAGCCACCGCACCCGATCCCAAATTTTTAGAGTAATTAATTTCTTTATAAACAAAAACCCATGTATGCATCCCTAGAACGAATAATATAGTCTTGTCATTTTGTATCTTTTAATAATTTTGGTACATCTTTAAAGTCTCCCACTTCTTTTTTCCTACCTTACAATTTATCTGTGAAATAACTCAACTAGTTTTGATCAAATTCAGGTTTGATCTCTTTGGCAAGATTGTAGGTGCTGTTCTTTCATAGGCTGCACATAATGTCTGGTTGTTTCTTTGTACGATGGTAGCAGCAATTGATGTACAATGCTAGATCAATTACCTCATTAGTGATTGAAAAATTGTAATATTCTAACTCTATCACCTATCTTTCATTTATTAAGGGGAACACTTCTATTTTTAAAAGTTTTGGGCCAGGTGCAGTGGCTCATGCCGAGGTGAGAAGATTGCCTGAACCCACGGTTCAAGACCACTCTGAGTAACTTGGTGAGACCTCATCTCTAAAATCAATCAAAAAATTAGCCAGGCATGGTGGCATGTGCCTGTAGTTCCAGCGACTTGGAAGGCTGAGGCAGAAGGATTGCCGGACCCCAGCATGTTGAGGCTGCGGTGGCCAGGAGCATGCCACTGCCCTCCAGCCTTGGCACCAGAGTAAGACTCCGACTCAAAAAAAAAAAATTTCCCTTCACTTGTTATGTGGTTTCTTTCTACAATTCATAAAAGAAAGGTCAGTCATGCTTGATTCTTTTCTTGTATTTAGTCGTTTTCAAGACAAAGGATTAACTCCTTCTCACCCTCCAAAAGTAGCCAGTTAGTTTTTGGTATCATTATAACCTTATTTGATGAGCTTTAATTCATGATAAGTATTATCCTTATTGAAACTCAAAACGTCTTATCATTGGCCAGTAGAAGCCTCTTAGGGAGTCTTCTGAGACTTCTGACATGTCCCCAGTAGTCTTGATCGCTTCCTTGCTACATATATGACAAGATAATACAGGCTTATCGGTGTATCTCCTGCCCTAGACCTGGAATCAATTCTTTCTCTAAGAAGCACTGACGTCTTTCTTCCATCAGTGTCCTGCTTCTCAAAAACACAGGAGATAATCCCATAATCACCCAGCAGCCTTATCCTGTGTTACATACACACAACAGTCTCAGAATACTACTACTAGAAGTATCACCATGAAGTTGACTACTGAAAATGATTTTAAAACTTTCTTGTAGCCGGGCTCGGTGGCTCAGCCTGTAATCCCGCGCCTTTGGGAGGCTGAGGCGAGTGGATTGCCTGAGCCCGCGGGTTCGAGACCCGCCTGGGCAATTGGCGAGACCTCAACTCTACAATAAATCAAAAAATCAGCCAGACGTGGTAGCACACGCCTGTAGTTCCGGCTACTCGGAAGGCTGAGGCGGAAGGATCGCCGGAGCCCAGCGGGTCGAGGCTGCGGCGGCCGGGAGCGGCCACTGCACTCCAGTCTGGGCGACAGAGTGAGACTCCAGCTCAAAAAAAAAAACTTTCTTGCATTGACTTTCCCCATTGCTCCTCATCTTTTAGTCATACTCCATCTTCATTGTCAGAGGATATATTCATTATATACTATATTCTCTCCCTGTTAAGCCACAATTAGTATTGGTTCTACAAATAATTATATGTTTACTGCCTTCAACCTAATGTTGATGATTCTCTAGTCATTTTGGTTGGCCGAAACTTATGCTTTAGTAGATTACCATGGATGGGTTCATGGGAACAATATTCCCCAATTTTTTGAATACTGATGAGTTTGTCTATGCTCTTTATACCCAAAAGTCAGTTTTGCTGATCTAAAATTCTTGGTTCATATATTCTTTGCTGAATTATCTTTTTTTTGGCCAGGATATCACTCTGTTGCCCAGGCTGGAGTGCAGTGGCACAATCACAGCTCACAGTAGCCTCCAACTCCTGAGCTCAGGCTATCCACCTGCCTCAGCCTCCCGAGTAGCTGGGACTACAGACTCACACTACCACATCAGGCTAATTTTTGTATTTTTTTTTTTGTGGAGATGAATTCTCACTACATTGCCCAGGCTGGTCTCAAACTCCTGGCCTCAAGCCATCCTCTTTCCTCAGTCTCTCAAAGTGCTGGGATTACAGGCCTTTTCTGAGTTATCTTTTTTTAATTTTTGAGTTGGAGTCTCACTCCATTGCCCAGGCTGGAGCACTGGCACACTCACAGCCACCCCAGCGTCAACCCGCTGGGCTCCGGTAATCCTTTAAATATGTTACCCCATTATCTTTCAGCATAAAGCATTACCATAGTAAAGTCTGATGATAAATAATTTTCTCCCCCATGTGCCACATTGCCTCAATACTTACAGTTCCTTCCACCTCCTCTTTCCTTTAAAATCCAATAATTTTTTTTAGAATATGTTTTGGTTTTATTGTTCAAAGTCCATATTCTCAGGTATGCAATGTGTGTTCTTTCAACATATAGTTACATATCTTTTATTTTAGGTAACTTTTCTTGAGTTATATTTTAGCATTTGTTCTGTTTCTTTGCTTGTTTGTGTTTTGTTTCCAATTTGGGGGTTCCTATTATTCTTATACTGGATCTTTTCCCCATCATTAATGTTCATTTTCTCCTGAATCCTTTTCATAACTGCATTTCTTATTGATTTTTTAAAATTTTCTCCATTTAATTCTATGTTTTTCTAAAGCTATTACTTGTATTTAATTACTCTTAGTCTAGTTTGTCTTCATTTTTGAAATTTTTCTTTTACTTCTAATTCTTTCCTGAGTTTTGTCTCCTCACTTCTGCTCTTTCCTATCTTATATCATTTTCTTAAGCATTTACCTTGTTTTAAAATCATCTGCTACAGTTTTTATCTGTTTTTTGAGCGTGTCTTTGTAGCAGGCATTCATTAGTGACAGGTTGAGTATCCCCATCTGAAATGGTTGGGACCAGAGTGTTTTGGATTGCAAATGTTTTCATAATTTTAAATATTTGCATTATCCTTACCATTTGAGCATCCCAAATCTCAAAGCCCAAAATCCAATTACGCGTCAATGAGCATTTCCTTTGAGAGTCATGTCAGTGCTTAAAAGTTTCAAATTTTGGAGCATTTCAAATTTGGAGTTTTCAAGTTTGGGATGTTCAACTTGCGTAAAGATATTATTTTCCTCCTTAGTCTCTTTTTTCTTATAGTAATTCTGTATGGGTTTTTACTTCAATTCTTTTCTATTACACTTTTTAACATAGAATTTGTTTTCCTGAACTTTTAGAAGAAGGTGTGGTTCTAAATTCACTGAGCTCTTTCTTCTGTTTTTGTGTTGTTGTTTTATTTTTTATTCATTTATTTTTTGAGTTGGAGTTTCACTCCGTCGCCCAGACTGGAGTGCAGTGGCCGCTCCCGACCACCGCAGCCTCAACCCGCTGGGCTTCGGCGATCCTTCCGCCTCAGCCTTCCAAGTAGCCGGAACTACAGGTGTGCACTACCACGCCCGGCTGGTTTTTTGATTTATTGTAGAGATGAGGTCTCGCTGCCCAGGCGGGTCTCGAACCCGCGGGCTCAGGCAATCCACTCACCTCAGCCTCCCAAAGGCACGGGATTATAGGCTGAGCCACCGAGCCCGGCTAGGATAAGTTTTGTTGCATAAAACTTTTGTTAAGTTGTGTATGAGCAGGTGCTGGATTGCAATTTAAAACATATTTCTTATGAGGGTATTAGTCAAATTTGAAATCGTGGATTCAGATAATATATAATCATTTATATACTTATACTTATTTGTCATTGTTTATTATATATACTAAAATATTGTGTGGATCACCAGAAAACACTGGGGTATGAGGGAACAAGCTCAGAATTGGGAATTGGAAAAACTGGGCTTTATGGCTCCTTAAATGATGTAAAGTTATTTAAGATCCAAAGAGGTTATACTTTCATGTAAAAGTGAGGGAGTTACACAAGATGATCCCCAAGTTTCTTCCAGCCCAAAGTTTTGTGGGTTTCTCAAGAGCAAGTTTGATTTCCTTTTTCTTAATTCTAATTGAAGTATTTGGACACTTCTAAACTATTCAAGTAAGATTCCAAATGGGTTATTTGTATACCCAAATACACAATACACTAGAATTAGAAAAAAAGTTTCTATAAAATATCTTAAGTATGATGTTTTCCTAGACTTCTGAAGTCCATAAAAGTCTTTAACTGTATCTTATGTCTTCTCAATACTTCTAAATAGAATATTATGGTTTGGGAGAGTTTGAGGCTCTTGGCATTTGACTAGAATTATATTGACTCAGTGTAGTAGAACGGCTCAGCTATTCAGAAGCTCTAATTGGTTGCTGATGACACAGAATTTTGGAGAATGTTATTGGTAAGGAAACAATGTTATGAAGCCATGTGTCATATAGCCACGTCCTGAATGTGTACAGAGAAGTGAGCAGAATTAGTGATCAGTAGCCAAAAGCACTGTTTAAGTGTCTGTACAATTATTTAATGTTGTTGCTTATTAACATAACTACTGCAACAATGATTTGTATATTTCATAATATTATGAACCTTCTTAAAATTACTGATCTTTGGATAAAATCTGGATTGGCAGTCACACATATGGAACGAATTATTTTTAACATGCAATTTGATAGATAAAATCTTTCAAAACATTAGTCCACTGGGAAAAAATTAATGAAAGGTTCAAAACCACTGACCTAAGACTTTTCTCCCAGAATGTCTCTGAACATTTTGTACCACTAAAAACTTCCCTGGAGGCACCTTTATAATTATAGGTAAAAGATCCCAGCAGTGATCCTCGCTTTAGCTGTAAGACTTCAAAATGGTGGGTGAATGGTTTCCTGTACACATTCTCTTACGTTTTCAACTTTCAGGGCAGGTTTCAATCTGCCACACTGCCCTCCTGGGCCCTGTCTCTCCCAGGGTGTTTGACTTGGCATGTCATGTGTTTGCACACAGTCCAGATGTGTAGGTGAGAGCAGAGATGGGCTGAACTAAAGATCTGTATTTCATGCCGTCTGCATTATCAGAGCTTTGTTTCCATTGATCTGTCGGTTTGGTCTGGTTTACCCTAAGTGGGTAAAATTTCCCCCCTTGGTAGGACTGAATTGTACCCAGCTTTTAAATGGGAAGGATTTTGCCATTTAGACTGTAAAATCCACATTTCAACTTGTGAACACTGAAGAGAAGAAGAGAGGACTCGTTTGTCTCTGAGAATAATTACTAAGTGCAGGCAACAACATGATATTTTGCAGGGCATTGTGCAAACCAGTAAACAGACAGGATTTTTGCCCTCATAGCTGACGGTATTCTGCAGGACAGAGCGTTAACTGTCACACCTGGGGAGTGGTTCTCTTTTTTCTGATTGTCAGCCATGCTAAGAAGACTGAGGACACTGCAGTGATGTGGGGTTCTTGCGCCCCCTTGTGCTTCTCTTGGGAAGCAAGCATTTCTAAAGCGAGCTTGTGAAGGAGAGTTAGTCAACCACGGAACCCTTTTCAGACAAACAGAGCTTTGCAGTTTTCACCATCTTTGCTGAACCACGATACTAGAAACAAGCCATCTATGACTTTAGGATTTGGGGCTAAAAAAAACTAAGAACAACTCAGCCTGTCT
>NW_007232918.1:0-11191 GCF_000164805.1 Carlito syrichta
ATCGCATTTTCTACACCAATAACAAACAAACAGAAACCCAAGTAAAAAACACAGTTCCATTCACAATAGCCACAAAAAAAATGAAATACCTTGGCATCTTCCTAACCAGAGACGTGAAAGACCTTTACAAGAAAAATTACAAAACACTGCTCAAAGAAATCAAAGCCGACATGAACAAGTGGAAAATATCCCATGCTCATGGATCAGAAGAATCAACATTGTGAAGATGTCCATCTTACCTAAGGCAATCTACAAATTCAATGCAATACCCATTCAATTACCAACAACATTCTTCTCAGACCTAGAAAAAACAACACAGGAATTCATATGGAAACACAAACATCCAAGAATAGCCAGAACAATCCTCAGCAAAAAAAATAAAGCAGGTGGTATCACAATACCAGATTTCAAACTTTACTATAAAGTTACAATCATCAAAACAGCTTGGTATTGGTACAGGAACAGGCATATAGATCAATGGAACAGAATTGAGATTCCAGAAGCAAAACCTCAATTTCTCAACCAACTCATCTTCGACAAAGCCCCCACCACCTACCAATGGGGAGAGGAGAACCTATTCGGTAAATGGTGCTGGGAAAATTGGCTGACCACATGCAGAAGATTGAAACAGGACCCCTATCTATCCCCATGCACAAAGGTTAACTCCAAATGGATCAGAGACCTAAATGTAAAACCTCAAACCATAAGAACCTTAGAAAAGGAAGGAAATACTCTCATGGAAATCGGAACTGGCATCCAATTCCTGTACAAAACCCGAAACCCACAGGACTTAAGAGAGAAGATAGACAAATGGGACCTTATTAAACTGACAAGCTTCTGCAAAGCCAAAGAAACCATCAAGAGAGCAGGGAGACAGCCTACAGACTGGGAAAAAGTATTTGCCAACTCTAGGTCTGACAAAGGCTTAACATCCTGGATCTACAAGGAACTGAAGCGTACTGAAAAGAAGGAAACAAACAACCCCATTATAAAATGGGCAAAAGACATGAACAGACACTTCACAAAAGAAGACATTCGAGCAGCCAACAAACACATGAAGAAATACTCAACCTCACTAATTATCAGGGATATGCAAATCAAAACCACACTGAGATACCACCTAACTCCAGTCAGAATGGCAATTATCAACAACTCAAAAAATAACAGCTGCTAGAGAGGGTGTGGTGAAAAGGGAACACTTCTACACTGTTGGTGGGAGTGTAAACTAGTGCAACCTCTGTGGAAAGCAGTGTGGCGATTCCTAAAAGCTCTAAAAATTGACCTTCCATATGACCCTGCAATCCCCCTACTGGGAATATACCCTGAAGAACACAAATCACTCTATAAAAAAGATACCTGCACACGTATGCTTATCGCAGCATTGTTCACAATAGCAAGAACCTGGAAACAACCATGCTGCCCATCAAAGAGGACTGGATTTAAAAAATGTGGTACATATACACGATGGATACTACGCAGCCATAAAAAAGAACAAAATCATGAATTTCGCTGCAACCTGGATGGAACTAGAGTCTATAATACTTAGTGACCTCTCACAAAAACAAAAATCCGAATATCACATGTTCTCACTCGTATAATGGACCTTGAACATCCAATGCAATACTATGAGAAAATGACGGATGGTACTGCGAAACTATGGGGGCGAGGGGGATGGGATTAACAGTAGCAAATATCTGTCGGGGGATGGGAAAACACTTCTTATCTACAGGGTGCCTGAATGAAACGTCATTGTACACCTAACCCTTAACTGTACCCCACAAAACCATAATAAAAAATACTGATTAATGAAAAAAAAAAAAATAAGTAAGGATATAATGAGAAATGTAAAAAAAAAAAAAAAAAGAAAATGACTGTACTGGGAAACTATGGGGGGGAGGGAGATGGGATTAACAGTAGCAAATATCTGTCTTGGGATGGAGAAACACCTCTTATCAACATGGTTCCTGAATGAAATGCAATTTTATACCTAACCCTTAACTGTACCCCACAAACCAAAATAAAAAATATTTTAAAAAAATTAAAAGAAATAAAATATGGAAAAATAAGTGAGGAAATAGAGATTTACCAAAGATTGCAAACTGAGTTGGAAAAATATATAAATAAAAACTTTATAAATCACCTAAAGCAGACTAGAAACTGTTGAAATATTAGTAAATTAAAAAGTGCATTTGAGGAAATTATCTTACAGAAAAATATGCAATAAATGTTCTAAATATGAAGGTAAGACTAAATACAGAAGTGTTGATTTAGTACATTTTCCAAACGTAGAACTAAGCAAAAGGAAGAAAGTGTAGTATTTGCTGAAAAGTGACTGAAATATTTTTATAATTTATTACATGAATTTATAAATACAGTACACACAATACATAAATAATGAAAAGAAATTTGCAAGTAAATAATCATAATAAATATTGAATGCATTAGAAACAAAGAAAAGGTCTTAACAGGAATGAAAGATTAAAAAACATACACAAAATAAAAATTAAGTCTATAAACAGATTTCTCAAAGGTAGAAGTGAAAGTTAAAAGAGAGAATAATAATAATCTCACATTGTTGAGAAAAAAATCTATTCAGAATTATTTACCAAGAAAATCTATTTCATGCCTGAGTGTGAAGCAAAGACATTTATGTGCTGAGAGAGAAGTAGATTATTAAAATACATTTTCTAAGTAAATTTCTAAAATATATACTTCATGACAAAAAGTAGATAAACCTGGAGATACTTTTGGTTTAAAAGAAAAACTGTGAATTTAGAAATGGATAAACATGTAAGCCATTATAAACACTATTTCCAGGGTGGCTTTTATATTGGAATCAACCTTATTCTTTTAAAAGGTATTTTGCAGGTATATATTTACTCATTTCCCCTACTTCCAATTAGTCTAAAAATTGAACAAATTTGAAAGGAGACATGCAAATTAGGATGGGGTTTCTACACCTCTCCATTTTTGTATTTCCAGAAAATGATTGGAATATTGATTTCAAACATTTTTAAACATGCAAGATAAAATTTAAAAGTAAGTTAGTAGAAAAAGAATACTTGTGAAAGTAGAAGAAAAAAGCAAAGTGATATTAGACAAATAAAAAATAATTCAAGAATAAAAATAATAGAAATAATTATATTAACAGGAAACACTTTACAGAATAGGAATTGTTGCAAAATGTATAATGATTACATTGCATGTAATATAATATAATTAAATGGTTCTATAGAAATGGATTTAATAAAACCTCAAGCTTTTGCAGTGTAAAAGAGACATAGTTAAAGCAGTAGGGAGGGGGCAGCCTGGTCTATGAAACCCCCTGTAAAGGAGAATGCAGAGAGTCTCTGGCTCTCTCCCCAGGGGCTGCAGATCCAACAGCAGCAGCCTGCTGTTCACACGGAGCTCGGCCATTGCCACCACTAGGGCATTGCGGTGGACTAGATAGCCACTGCAGCCATAGACACAGCAGATGATGGCGCCACCGTCACGGCCGCGGTGGTGGCCATAGCACATCGCACCACCCAGGCCTGAGGCGATCCATGACTTCAGTCCCTGAAGCCCTTGAAGGCAAGATCTGCTGGGATTGTTGCCTCCTCTGCTGCCACCATGATGTCCTGCAACTGTGGGTCTCCTTCCATGTGCCCTGAGGTAGGTCCCCATCTCTGGCCTCTGCCCGGACTCCTGTCTGGCTCCACCCCCTCTGGGGCGAACAGCTGAGATAGCACCACCTGCTGGCGATCCAAGGTAACAATACCAAAATGGGAAAAACAAACTTGAAAACCAGATACAGGCCAGATTTGAGTGGTGAACTGAGGGTGGTCTGAACTGTCCTTCAGAGCAGGCCAGGGGCAATGAACCCTAACTGCGAACTAATTTACCAACTTAAAAGACAGCTAGAAATCAGAGCTAAAAGGACACAAGACTTAAACGAAAAGTCTCAGAGTGTGCTCCATTTGGTTCTGTTAGGTTAATGATAATTCAATTCCTACAGTTTTGTTCCGTTTTTTTCTTTTCCTCTTCCTTTCATTCTCTTTACTCCTCTCTGTAAACCATATCTCTGTATAGAGGAACAGTACAATAATAAGGTGGTTGGTTAGTATGTATGTTAGCATTAATGTATGTTTTATTATTATTATATTTTGTATGGGAGTTGGTGTCTGTAGCCATGGTCTAATGTTCTTATCTGTTTCAGTTTAGATTTCTCTCTTCATTTGTCACTACACTCGTCTGTTTCCCCCCTTACTACTTTCTCTATCCAACCCCCTCTTGCCCCCACTGTCTGCTCCATTGTCTTCCCCCTGCTAACCACATTTTATTTAAGGGAGTAAACCTACAGCTCCACTGCATGGACAGATTCCAACACAGTGGGAGGTGAGTTTCAGATTATTCATACACCTGTCAGTGAATACCAAGACCTGCAGATAGATTTTGAATCACAGCTCCTTCCTTAAGTAAATCTCAAAACTGGAAAAAGGACCACACCCAACCTACAGTGCAACTTGAGAATTGAACAAAGTAAGAGGGCATACAGAAACAAGAATTGGAGATTGAACAAACAGAAGTAAAATCAATCCCTCAACCCCCAAATAACAGAATTAAAGAAGACGGTGATGTGGAGGGAAGGAAAAAGTAGGCAGGGGGGACAAACCACACAAATAAAGAAAAAACAAAAGAATATAGGTCTCACACAGACCCCTGGGAGATCAGACACTGAGAAAACAGATTCCGGAACACAAACAATGAAGAGCCCCCGAATGACTGGTCACATGCAACAAACCCAGACATCAAGACATTAGTAGAAAGAATTAAAAAAATGAGGAGAGTCAAGAGGAAAATAGGAAGGAGCTGATGTCAGAAATGACAGCAGTAAAGAATACTGTAATGGAAATAAATAACAAACTAATAAGTATGGAAAGCAGAATTAGCCAAGCAGAAGAAAGAATCTCAGAGCTCAAAGACCAAAACACAGAACTAACCTAAAATGTCAAAAGCATAGAAAAGAAGCTCAAAAAGAAAGAACAAAACCTGCAAGAGATGAATGATCACTTCAAGAGACCGAACCTAAGAGTAATTGACCTTCCTGGGGAAGAGAGAGAAACAGAGGCCACACTGTAACAAACATTTCATGAAATAATTCAAGAAAACATCCCTCATCTCATCAAGGAAGAAAAAATTCAAACACAAGAGCTTCAGAAAACCTCTGTAAGACAACAAATGAGAAGACCAACTCCCAGACATATAATAATTCACCTAAACAAAGTAGGTATAAAAGAAAAAATCCTAAAGGCTGCAAGAGAAAAAGGTCAGACTACATACCAGGAAAGACCAATTAGAATAGCAGCAGATTTATCTACATAAACCTTCCAGGCTAGTAGTGCTTGGATCCCTATCTTCAAAGTTCTAAAAGATAAACCAATTTAAAGAATAACCTCCCAGCCAAGTTAAGGTTCATCAGTGAGGGAGAATTGGAATCTTTCCAAGATATCCAACCCCTAAGAACCTACGCTGCCACAAGACCACCTCTACAAGAAACACTTAAGAAAGTATTGAACACAGAAGAAAAGGAAAAAGGAACAAGGTTCTTCACAAGAGTACAGTCAAAAGATTAAAACCACACATGATCCAACTCTAAAACCAGAAGAAAAACAACACATAAACTGGAAGAACAACAACTCTGTAAGAACATTAAGATAGGGATCAACTCTCACATTTCAATGATTAGTTTGAATGTGAATGGACTAAATGCACTACTGAAAAGGCATAGAATGGCAAAATGGATAAAATATCAACAGGTAACAATGTATTGCCTTCAAGAGACTCACCTCACTAGAAAGGTCAGTCACACACTCAAAGTAAGAGGACAGGAAGAAAATTTTCAGGTGAATGGAACACAAAAGAAAGGAGGAGTCACAATCTTAATCTCAGAAAAATACCCTTTAAGTTATGAAAAATCAAAAAAGAAACAGAAGGCCACCACATAATGTTAAAACGTTCAATCCATCAACAAGAAATATCCATCCTAAACATATATGCACCAAACATAGGAGCACCAGCATTCATAAAGCAGCTCCCAGGTAAATCAAAAAAGGCATTGACTCCAATACCACCATAACTAGGGAGTTTAATACCCCACTCACAACCCTAGGCAGATCATCGGTACAGAAAATCATAAATGAGATCCAACACCTCAATGTGACTCTTGATCAAATGGACTTTATTGATACATACAGAACCTTCCATCCAAAGACCACAGAATACACATTCTACTCATCACCACATGAAACGTATTCTAAGATTGACCACATAATTGGACATAAATCAAGCATAAGCAAATTTAAAAGGACCAAAATTTTACCATGCGCCTTCTCTTACCACAGTGGAATAAAAATAAACATTAACATCAACAAAGTCCCCCCAAAACCCACAAAGACATGGACACTAAGCAGCATGATGCTCAACAACTCCTGGGTCAATGATGAAATCAAAACAGAGAACAAAAGATACCTGGAAACAAATGAAAATGAAGACACACCTTACCAAAATTTCTGGGATGCCATGAAAACTGTAGTAAGAGGGAAATTTATATTCCTACAAAAGCACATGAAGAAAATGGAAGGATCACAAATTAACAGCCTAAGAAGCCACCTAAAAAAACTGGAAAAGCAAGACCACAAAAACCCTAATTTCAGCAGAAGAATCCAGATCACCAAAATAAAATCCCAAATTCAGGACATAGAAGACAAAAAGATAATGCAAAAAAAATCAATGAAAGAAAAGTGGGTTCTTCAAAAGGAAAAACAATATTGATGGTCCCCTAGCTAGACTGACCAAGAAAAAGAGAGAAAAAGCCCAAATAAACACAAACAGAAACACAAAAGGTGAAGTCACATCTGATCCTGAAGGACTACAAAAGATCATTAGAGACTACTATTTACATGTATGGAAACAAACTTGAAAACCTTTTGGAAATGGAGGACTTTCTATCATCACACAACCTGCCTAGATTGAAACAAGAAGAAATTGAGACCCCAAATAGACCAATAACAATCAAGGAAATTGACTACATAATGTGAAAGCTACCTACAAAAAAAAAGCCCTGGACCAGATGGCTTCCCAGCAGAATTCTACAAGACATTTAAGGAAGAGCTTATACCAATCCTACTGAAGTTATTCCAGGTGATTGAAAAAGATGGAATTCTACTGAAATCATTTTACAAAGTTAACATCACATTGATACCCAAACCAGCTAAAGACCCAACAAAGAAAGAGAACTACAGGCCAATATATTTGATGAATATAGATGTTAAAATTCTCAACAAGATCCTAGCGTACTGGATTCAACAACACATCTCAAAAATCAACCATCATGACCAAGTAGACATTATCCCTGGGATGCAAGGCTGGTTCAACATTCGTAAAACCAAAAATGTAATTAAACACATCGACAGATGTCAAAACAAAAACCACATGATCACATCATTAGATGCAGAAAAAGCTTTTGATAAAATCCTGCACCCCTTCTTGGTAAAAACTCTTAAACAGCTAGGCATACAGGGAACATATCTCAAAATAGTAAAAGCCATCTACAAGAAACACACAGGCAGTATACTCCTAAATGGACAAAAACTGGAACCATTTTCCCTGAAAACTGGAACAAGACAAGTATGCCCCCTCTCATCCCTCCTGTTCAATATAGCATTGGAAGTCTGGGCTAAAGCAATCAGAGAAGAAAAGGCAATCAGGGATATTCAAATAGGAAAAAGGAAGTCAAGTTATCTCTCTTTGCAGATGACATCATTGTGTACCTTGAAAAACGAAGAGAATCTGTCAAAAACCTTACACTGAGAAAGGACTTTGGCTTAGTCTCAGGATATAAAATAAATGTGCAAAAGACAATCACATTTCTTTACACGAATAATAAACAAACAGAAACCCAAAGAAAAAGCAGAATTCCAGTCACAATAGCCACTAAAAATTTGAAATACCTTGGCATCTTCCTAACCAGAAACGTGAAAGACCTTTACAATGAAAACTACAAAACACTGCTCAAAGAAATAAAAAATGACACAAACAAGTGGAAAAATATCCCACGCTCATGGATTGGAAGAATCAACATTGTGAAGATGTCCATCTTACCTAAGGCAATCTACAGATTTAATGCAATACCCATCAAATTGCCAGCAACATTCTTCTCAGACCTAGAAAAACCAACACAGGAATTCATATGGAAACAAAAATGACCAAGAATAGCCAGAATAATCCTGAGCAAAAATATAAAAAAGCAGGTGGTATCACATTACCAGACTTCAAACTTTACTATAAAGCTACAATAATAAAAACAGCTTGGTATTGGTACAGGAACAGGCATATTGACCAATGGAATAGAACTGAGATTCCAGAAGCTAAATCTAAATTTCTCAACCAATTTGTCTTCGACAAAGACTCCACGACCTACCACTGGGGAGAGGAGAACCTATTCAGTAAATGGTGCTGGGAAAACTGGCTAACCACATGCAGAAGATTGAAACAGGACCCCTATCTATCCCCATACACAAAAATTAACTCCAAATGGATCAGAGACCTAAATGTAAAACCTCAAACCATAAGAACCTTAGAAAATGAAGGACATACCCTCATGGAAATTGGAACTGGTTTCAAATTCCTGAACAAAACCCGAAACCCAAAGGCCATAAGAGATAAGATAGACAAGTGGGACCTCATTAAACTGACAAGTTTCTGCAAAGCCAAAGAAAACAGCAAGTGAGCAGGGAGACAGCCTACAGACTGAGAAAATGTATTTGCCAACTCCAGGTCTGTCAAAGGCTTAACATCTTGAATCTACAAGAAACTCAAACATGCTGAAAAGAAAAAAAACCCCAAACAACTCCATTATAAAATGGGCAAAAATGTGAACAGACACTTCTCAAAGGAAGACATCTGAGCAGCCAACAGTCACATGCAAAAATGTTCAACCTCACTAATCATCAGGGAGATGCAAATGAAAACCACACTGAGATACCACCTAACTCCAGTCAGAATGGCAATTATCAATAACTCAAAAAATATCTGCTGCTGGAGAGGGTGTGGCAAAAAGGGAACACTTCTACACTGTTGGTGGGAGTGCAAACTAGTGCAACCTCTGAGGAAAACAGTATGGCAAAGCCTAAAAGCTCTAAATATTGACATCCCATATGACCCTGCAATCCCTCTACTGGGAATATACCTTGAAGAACTCAAATCACTCTATAAAAATGATACCTCACAGAAACAAAGATCTGAGTATCACATGTTCTCACTCATATAGTGAACCTTAAATATCCAACGTAATAGTATAAGAAAATGACTGACAGTGGTCGGAAACTGTGGAGGGGAAGGGGACAGGAGATGGGATTAATGGTAGTAAATATCTGTCTGGGGATGGGGAGACACCTTTTAACAAGAAGGGTGCCTGAACGAAGCATATTTGTATACCTAACCCTTAACTGTATCCCACAGTATCATAATAACAAATATTGATTAAAAAAATTACTTCAAATCAGACCTGTGCATGGCAGACTTGTCCCTTTAGAATGTAAGCCTCATGAGAGCCACTTTTCTTTCTGGTTCACAGCTGTATTTCCAGTGCTGAGGACCATGTAAGAAAACAGTAGGTTCTTGTAATAAGCAATGAATGAATGCTCATGAAGTCAGATCTTTTCCATGCCCCGCTGGATGTCTGAGGGATGCATGTGAGATTTAACCAAAATTTACAACTCTGGTTCTCATAAAAGATTATTCTAGTAACAGATGTCTCAAATATGGTGTAGAGAGCTGTGATAACAATTTTCATGTGTACTGTTAGTTCCCTCCCTCACACCACACACTTGTGTAACAAAGGCCTTGCTGTGACGTCTGAATGATGGTCTCCATTCTTCCCATTTCCTAGGGAAAGGAGATACTTCTACGTCCCCAAAAGAAAACACACTGCCTCCTACCAGCCTCTCTCATTCCCTCAGTGTGGCCAGTCTACATGTGGGCATGTGATAGCCCAAGTAGGACATTACCCTTTCTGCACTCACTTGCAGTGACATAGAAGGACCTGTCCAGTGTTAATGTTTCTAGAGGGACCACAAGCTGAACTCCTGGCTCCCACTTCTTATGGTCAGATGAAATGACTTTTTCTTCTTCCTGCTCTTGAGCATCTTCACAGACAACTGTCTCACAAGTGTCAGACTGATGCTGCTCTTCCTTTTCATCTTCTTGAGCTTTAAGATTTTCATTTAATACAAGATTGATGGTCCCCTAGCTAGACTGATGAAGAAAAAAAAAAGAAAAAACCCAAATTAGCACAATCAGAAACACAAAAGATGAAATCACATCTGACTCTGAAGAAATACAAAAGATCATTAGAGACTACTACGTACACTTGTGGAAACAAACTTGAAAACCTTAAGGAAATGGAGGACTTTCTGACATCACACAACCTACCTAGGTTGAAACAAGAAGAAATTGAGACCCTAAATAGACCAATAACTATCAAGGAAATTGACTACATAATAAGAAAAATACCTACAAAAAAAAGCCCTGGTCCAGATGGCTTTCCAGCAGAATTCTACAAGATATTTAAGGAGGAGCTGATTTCAATCCTACTGAAGGTATCCCAGGCAATTGAAAAATATGGAACTCTCCCCAAATCATTTGACAATGCCAACATCACATTGATACCCAAGCCAGATAAAGATCCAACAAAGAGAGAACTGCAAGCCTATATCTTTGATGAACATAGATGTTAAAATTCTCAACAAGATCCTAGCAAACCAGACTCAACAATACATCTCAAAAATCATCCATCATGACCAAGTAGGCTTCATACCTGGGATGCAAGGCTGGTTCAACATCCTAAAACCATAAATGTACTTAAATGCATCAATAGATGTCAAAACAAAAACCACATGATTATATCATTAGGTGCAGAAAAAGCTTTTGATAAAATCCAGCACTCCTTCTTTATAAAAACTCTCGAACATCTAGGCATACAGGGAACATTCCTCAAAATAGTAAAAGCCATCTATTAGAAACCCACAGCCAGCATACTCCTAAACAGACAAAAATTGGAGCTATTTTCCCTGAAACCAGGAATAAGACAAGGATGACCACTCTCACCCCTCCTGTTCAACATAGTATTGGAAGTCCTGGCTAGAGCAAT
>NW_007232918.1:11655-12226 GCF_000164805.1 Carlito syrichta
TTCTTTACACCAATAATAAACAAACAGAAATCCAAATAAAAAGCACAATTTCATTCACAATAGCCACAAAAAATGTAATACCTTGGCATCTTCCTAACCAGAGATGTCAAAGATCTTTACAATGAAAACTACAAAACACTGCTCAAAGAAATCAAAGATGACACAAAAAAGTGGCAAAACTTCCCATGCTCATGGATTGGAAGAATTAACATTGTGAAGATGTCCATCTTACCTAAGGCAGTCTACAAATTCAATACAATACCCATCAATTTACCAGCAACATTCTTTTCAGACTAAGAAAAAACAACACAGGAATTCATATGGAAACGCAAACGTCCAAGAATAGGCAGAACAATCCTGAGCAAAAAATAAAAAAAGCAGGTGGTATCACATTACCAGACTTCAAACTTTACTGTAAAGCTACAATCAACATAACAGCTTGGTATTGGTATAGGAACAAGCATATAGATCAATGGAATAGAATTGAGATTCCAGAAGCAAAAACCTCAATTTCTCAACCAACTCATCTTTGACAAAACCTCCACCACCTACCACTGGGGAGAGGAGAAAC
>NW_007232918.1:12246-26825 GCF_000164805.1 Carlito syrichta
AACTGGCATCCAATTCCTGAACAAAACCTGAAACCCACAGGCCATAAGAGATAACATAGACAAGTGGGACCTCATTAAACTGACAAGCTTCTGCAAAGCCAAAGAAAACAGTAAGCGAGCAGGAAGACAGCCTACAGACTGGGAAAAAGTATTTGCCAAAACCAGGTCTGACAAAGGTCTAACATCTTGGATCTACAAGGAACTCAAACGTGCTGAAAAGAAAAAAAACAAACAACTCCATTATAAAATGGGCAAAAGATATGAACAGACACTTACAAAGGAAAACATCTGATCAGCCAACAGACGGATGAAGAAATGTTCAACCTCACTAATCATCAGGGAGATGCAAATCAAAACCACACTGAGATACCACCTAACTTCAGTCTGAATGGTAATTATCAACAACTCAAAAAATAACAGCTGCTGGAGATGATGTGGGAAAAAGGAACACTTCTAGTGCAATCTCTGTGGAAAGCAGTGTGGCGATTCCTAAAAGCTCTAAATATCAACCTCCCATATGACCCTGCAATTCCCTTACTGGAAATATATCCTGAAGAACTCAAATCACTCTATAAAAAAGATACCTGCACACGTATGTTTATCGCAGCATTGTTCACAATAGCAAGAATCTGGAAACAACCATGTTGCCCATCAAAAGAGGACTGGATTAAAAAAATGTGGTACATATACACGATGGAATACTACGCAGCCATAAAAAAGAACAAAATCATGAATTTCACAGCAACCTGGATGGAACTAGAGTCTATAATATTGAGTGACCTCTCATAGAAACAAAGATCCGAGTATCACATGTCACTCATATAGTGGACCTTGAACATCCAATGTAATACTATAAAAAAATGACTGACAGTAGTGGGAAAATATGGGGGGGAGGAAGATGGGATTATAGGTAGTAAATATCTGTCTGGGGATGGGGAAACACCTCTTATCAACAAGGGTGCCTGAATGAGACTTATTTGTATACCTAACCCTTGACTGTATCCCACAATATCATAATAAAAAATATTGATTATAAAAAAAGAAAAAAAAAAGAAAAAAAAAAGAAAACTTTCCCACCAGCATTTTTTTTTAGTTTCACTTTTAAAAAAATAGGTATCTGTTCAAATATTTTCTCCTGAGGCAAATGATCCTTAAACAGTGTTTAAAAAAATATCTAGAATTATCTAACTCTTTGCTTTTCTTTATATTAGTTCATTTTAAAATTGCATTCATTATGCATTAAGTTTTAATTTCTTGCTGTTTTTAATCTACTAGAATGTAAGCTTCATGAAAGAAAATATTTTTAGTGCTTTATTCCTATAAGTCTTCATTGCCTAAAATGATTTGATCAATAGTTAGATGCTCAATAAATATTTATTAGAGAAAAGAATAAATGAATTCTCTCAGAAAGTCATATTTTATCTAATCACAGATATCAGGTTAATCATACTTTCATGTAGGCTATTTAGATTACATAATTCTACAAAACGAGTTGTTTTATGAAACACTAAATAAAAATTAATCATATTAATTTAGTAAGTGGAAGTTTGAATATAAATTTGATGACTACTCTTGGATTTGGGTATGGAGATTATACTCATAAAAAATTCCCACTAATTAGAAATAGGAAAATGAAGCAATAAATGGTGAATACTTGCATGTTTAGGCATTTCCTCCTTTGGCTTAACTTTCAATTTTGAAAACCAGTCAGAAAATCGTAACACATGCAGAAAAGAAACTCCAGAAAATACACCACCTAATTTCTGTATTTGATTTGGTACACATAAAATTCTCATGACACCTTAGTCAGCATCCATTTCTCTTAACCTCTGGGAATATTTAATACAAGCAGAAACTGTTTAGGTTATATCCATTTAAACATGGTGGACTCACTTGATTGTGCTGCATAGTATCATCAGAAACCAGCAGTAAAACAGGGCAACACAGATTAGGGAAATCAACTTGTAATCTGCATATTATAATTTTGAACATTAATTTGCTACTTTTTTGTGTAAGACCCTACAACTTTGTAATCAGTTTTGCCCACAAAGTTCTAAAAAGCTTTATTTTTATAAAAGTTACATTTGCTTTACATTAATCCTCAATTTAGTTAGTTCTTACATTTCTAAAGACTTGAATAAGAACACAACTACTTCCAAATATTTACAAAAATAGTTTTGTTTCAGAAACTCAATGTTACTTGCTTAGTGTTCTGAGCTTGATGAATAACAGAAAAATGTTTTTTTATCCTGATGAAATAATCGGCATCTAGTTTTGGTCACCATCAAAAACGTAGCTTCCTCCAAATTTGTTTTATAAGAAAGTTGGTAGTTTGGAAGTTATATCCATTCCTTTTTTTTTTTTTTTTTTTTTAAAGAAAAACAGTTTGGCAAAGTATTTTTTTTAAACTTTCAAAAAAGTTTTGACTGTAAATATTTTAAAAAATATATTCAAGATGATCAAAATGACCATATTGCCCAAAGTAATCCACATATACAATAAAATCCCTATCAAACTACCAACATTATTTTTCACAGAACTAGAAAAAACAATCCTAAAATTCATATGGAACCAAAAAGGAGTCAGAATAGTCAAAGCAATCCTAAGCAAAAAGAACAAAACTGTAGGCATCACATTACCTGACTTCAAATTATATGAGTGTGCCAAAAACATGCATACATTTTTTATTAAATATCTTTTATTTTAAAATTATGGGATACAGTTTAGAGTTAGGTATACTATATGCATTGTGCGGGTACTCTTGTTGATGAGGTGTGCCTCCCATACCCAGAGAGATATCGATTACCATTAATCCCACCTTCCTTCCCCTCCCTGCCCCCCCATAGTATCTTTTTTTTATAGTATTATGAGAACATGTGGTACTCAGATCTTTGTTTCTGTGAGAGATCACTCAGTATTATAAACTCTAATTCAATCCAGATTGCTGTGAAATTCATGATTTTGTTCTTTTTATAGCTGTATAACATTCCATTGTGTATGTGCACCACATTTTGAAAATTCAGTCCTCTTTTGAAGGACAGCATGGTTGGTTCCATGATCTTGTTATTGTGAACAATGCTGCTATCACTAGTTTACACTCAGCCAACAGCATAGAAGTGTTCCCTTTTCACCACATCCTCTCCAGCATCTCTTATTTTTTGAGTTATTGATAATGGCCATTCTGAGTGAAGTTAGGTGGAATCTCAGTGTAGTTTTACTTTGAATTTCCCTGATGACTAGTGAGGTTGTACATTTCTTCATGTATCTGTTGGGCGCTCGTATGTCTTATTTTGAGACGTGTCTGTTCATGTCTTTTGCCCACTTTGTAATGAGGTTGTTTGTTTTTTTCTTTTCAGCATGTTTGAGTTCCTTGTAGATAGAAGATGTTAGGTCTTTGTCAGACATGGAGTTGGCAAATACTTTTTCTCAGTCTGTGGGCTGATTCTCTGCTCTCTTGCTGGTTTCTTTGGCTTTGCAGAAGCTTGTCATTTTAATGAGTTCACAATTGTCTATCTAATCTCTTATGGTCCATGCATTTCAGTTTTTGCTTAGAAATTGGATGCCAGTTCCAACTTCCATAAGGGTGTGGCCTGCATTTTCTAAAGTTCTTATGGTTTGAGGTTTTACATTTAGGTCTCTGATACACTTAGAGTTAATTTTTGTGTATGGGAATAGATAAGGGTCTTGTTTGAATCTTCTGCATATGGTTCGCCAGTTTTCCCAGCACCATTTACTGAATAGATTGTCCCCATGGTTGTTATTGGAGGCTTTGTTGAAGATAAGTTATTTGAGAAATTGAGGTTTTGCTTCTAGAATCTCAATTCCATTCAATTGGTCTATATGCCTGTTCTTGTACCAATACCAAGCTGTTTTGAGTGTTGTGGCTTTATAGTAAAGTTTAAAGTCTGGTAGTGTGATACATCCTGCTTTTTTTGTTTTTTTTCCTAAGGATTGTTCTGGCTATTCTTGGTCATTTGTGTTTCCATATGAATTCCTGTATTGTTTTTTCTAGATTTGAGAAGAATGTTGCTGGTAATTTGATGGGTCTTGCATTAAATCTGCAGATTGTCTTAGGTAAGATGGACATCTTCACAATGTTGATTCTTCCAATCCACAAGCATGGGATATTTTTCCACTTGTTTGTGTCATCTTTGATTTCTTTGAGCAGTGTATTGTGGTTTTCATTGTAGAGGTCTTTTATGTCTCTGGTTAGGAAGATGCCAAGGTATTTAATTTCTTTTGTGGCTATTGTGAATGGGGCTGTGTTTATTTATTTGGGTTTCTGTTTGTTTATTATTTGTGTAAAGAAATGTGATTGTCTTTTGCACATTTATTTTATACCCTGAGACTTTCCCAAAGTCCTTTATCAGGGCAAGGAGGTTTTTGACAGATTCTCTTGGGTTTTCAAGGTATACAATCATGTCATCTGCAAAGAGAGATAACTTGATTTCCTTATTTCCTATTTGGATACAACTGATTGCCTTCTTTTTTCTGATTACTCTAGCCAGGACTTCCAATACTATATTGAACAGGAGAAGTGAGAGCGGACATCCTTGTCTTGTTCCAGTTTTCAGGGGAAATGATTCCAATTTTTGTCTGTTTAGGAGTATGCTGGCTGTGGATTTCTCATAGACGGTTTTTTACTATTTTGAGGTATGTTCCACATATGTCTAGATGTTCGAGGGTTTTTATCAAGAAGGCATGCTGGACTTTATCAAAAGCATTTTCTGCATCTAATGATATAATCATGTGGTCTTTGTTTTGACACCTGTTAATGTATTTAATTGCACTTAGAGTCTTAGGAATGTTGAACCAGCCTTGCGCCCCAGGGATGAAGCCTACTTGGTCATGATGGATGATTTTTGAGATTGTTGTTGAATCTGGTTGGCTAGGATCTTGTTGAGAATTTTATCATCTATGTTCATCAAAGATATTGGCCTGTAGTTCTCTTTCTTTGTTGGTCTTTACCTGGCTTGGGTATCAATGTTAGCTGCATAAAGTGATTTGGAGAGAGTTCCATCTTTCTCATTCACCTGGAATATTTTCAATAGGATTGGTATCAGTTCCTCCCTAAATATCGTAAAATTCTACTGGAAATTCATATGATCCAGGACTTTTTGTTTGGTAGGTAGTTTTCTTAAGACATAGTCAATTTCCTTGATTGTTATTGGTCTATTTAGGGTCTTGATTTCTTCTTGTTTCAACCTAGGCAGTTTGTGTGATGTCAGAAAGTCCTCCATTTCCTTACAGTTTTCACGTTTGTTTCCATGCAGGTGTACATAGTAATCTCTAATGATCTTTTGTATTTTCTCATGGTCAGATGTGACTTCATCTTTTGTGTTTCTGATTGTGTTTATTTGGGCTTTTTCTCTATTTTTTTTGGTCAGTCTAGCTAGGGGACCATCAATCTTGTTTATCCTTTCAAAGTACCAAATTTGTGTTTCATATGATTTTTTTGTATTTTCTTTTTGTCTTCTATGTCCTGGATTTAGGTTATTATTTTGGTGATCTGGATTCTTCTGCTGAAGTTAGGGTTTTGGTGGACTTGTTTTCCAGCTTCCTTAGGTGACTTGTTAGGCTATTAATTTTTTATCCTTCAATTTTCTTCATGTGCATTTGTAGAGATATGAATTCCCCACTTACTACAGCTTTCATGGCATTCCAGACATTTTGATAAGATGTTTCTTCATTTTCATTTGTTTCCAGGTATCTTTTAATCTCTGTTTTGATTTCATTATTGACTCAGGAGTTTTTAGCATCATGCTGCTCAGTGTCCATGTCTTTGTGGGTTTTGGGGGAACCTTGTTGGTGTTGGTGGTTATTTGCATTCTACCTTGGTTCGAGAAGGTGCATG
Organism: Carlito syrichta; assembly: GCF_000164805.1. Classification (NCBI taxonomy): domain Eukaryota; kingdom Metazoa; phylum Chordata; class Mammalia; order Primates; family Tarsiidae; genus Carlito; species Carlito syrichta. The sequence goes on from NW_007232918.1 coordinate 18,101, forward strand.
GCAAATTTTGATCTTTTGAAACTTGTTTATGCTTGATTTATGGTCAAGTAGGGGATCTACCTTAGAGGACATACCATGTGATGATGAATAGAAGGTATATTTTGTCATTGTTGGGTGGAGTGTTCTGTAGGTATCAATTATGTACATTTGTTCAAGTGTCACATTGAGGTTCCGTATCTTGTTGCTGATTTTTTGTCCTGATGATCTGTCCATGGTTGTGAGTGGGATATAAAGTCCCCAGCTTTGACGGTGTTAGAGTCAATATTTTTTTTTTTCAGTTTACCTAGAAGCTGCTTTATAAAAGTTGGCACTCCTATGTTGGCTGCATATATATTTAGGATGGATATTTCTCTTTGATGGATCAAACCTTTTATCATTATGTAGTGGCCTTCTGTACCATTTTAAATTTTTTGTAGCTTAAAGGTATTTGGATAGCTTAAGGGGTATTTTGTCTGAGATTAAGATTGTGACTCTTCCTTTCTTTTGTGTTCCATTCACCTGAAATTTTGTTTCCTCTCCTCTTACATTGAGTCAGTCTGTGAGTGTCCTTTCTAGTGAGGTGAGTCTCTTGAAGGCAATAAATTGTTACCTGGTGATTTTATCCAGTTTGCAATTCTATGTTTTTCAGTGGTGCATTTAGTCCATTCACATTAAGGCTAATTATTGAAATGTGAGAGTTGATCCCTATCATAAGGTTCTTGCAGAGTTGTTGTTTTGTGTTCCTGTTTGTTTGTTGTCTTTCTTTTGGTTTTGGAGTTGGTTCATATGTTTTCAATCTTTTGCCTGTACTTTTGTGAAGAACATTGCTGTTCATTTTCCTTTTCTTCTGTGTTCAATACTTTCTTAAGTGTTTCTTGTAGAGGTTGTCTTGTGGCTGTGTAGGCTCTTAGGGATTGGATATCTGGGAAAGATTTCCATTCTCCCTCACTGATGAAGCTTAACTTGGCTGGGTAGGTTATTCTCACTTGAAATTGTTTATCTTTTAGGACTTTGAAGATGGGACTCCAAGCTCACCTAGTCTGAAGGTTTTCTTTAGATAAATCTGCTGCTATTTTAATTGATCTTCCCTGGTAGGTAGTCTGACCTTTTTCTCTTGCAGACTTTAGGAAATTTTTCTTTTATAACTACTTTGTTTAGGTGAATTATTATGTGTCTGGGAGTTGGTTTTCACATTTATTGTCTTGGAGGGGTTTCTGCATCTCTTGTGTTTGAATTTTTGTATCACTTATGAGATTAGGGAAGATTTCATGAAATGTTTGTTCCAATGTGACCTCTCTCTCTCTCTTTCTCCCTCTGCCTCAGGAAGGTCAATTACTCTTAGGTTTGGTTTCTTGAAGTAATTGCTCATTTCTTGAAGGTTTTGTTCTGTCTTTTAAAGCTTCTTTTCTATGTTTTTGACAGTTTGGGTTAGTTCTGTATTTTGGTCTTCAAGCTCTGAGATTGTTTCTTCTGCTTGGGTAATTCTGCTTTCCATGCTAATTAGTTTGTTATTTATTTCCATGACAGTATTCTTTACTGCTGTTATTTCTGTCATCAGCCCCTTTTTATTTGTCTCCTGTCTCTCTTCAATTTTTTAAATTCTCTCTATTAATGTCTTGATGTTTGGGTTTGTTGCTTGTGACCATTCATTCTGGGGGCTCTTCATTGTTTGGGTTCCAAAGTCTGTTTTCTCAGTGTTTGACCTCCCAGGGGTCTGTGAGAGACCTATATTCCTCTTTTGGTTTTTCTACATTTGTGCAGATTTTTTTCTCCCTATCTTTTCCTTCCCTCCACTTCCTCGTCTTCTTTAATTCTGTTATTCAGGAGTATAGGGGTTGCTTTTACTTCTGTTTGTTCAATCTCCTATTTTTCCTTATGTATATCCTCTTGCTTTGTTCAATATGGAGTTGGACTGTAGATTGGGGACAGTCCTTTTTGCAGTTTTGAGATTTTATTAAGTGGGGAACTGTGATTCAAAGTCAATCTGCAGATCCCTGTATCTGCCCCCAGGTATATGGATAATCTGAAACCCACTTCCCACTGCCTTGAAATCTCTCCTTGCAGTGGGGTTGTAGATTTACTCCTTGAAAGCAAAATGAGGTTAACAGAGGGAAGAGAATGGAGCAGGCAGTGGGGGAAAGAGGAGGATGGAGAGAGAGAGAGAGAGGAGTAAGAGGGAAAACAGATGAGTGTAATGACTAACAAATGAAAAGAGACAAAAAGGCTGAAACAAATAAAAAAAATTAACCATGACTACAAACTAACCAACAACCATACAAAAAAATAAAACATACAATGATGCTAACATGCAGGTTAACAAACCTCTTTATGGTGTGCTATTCCTCTATACAAAGATGGGGGTTACAGAGAATTAAAAAAAAGAACAAAACAAAAGGAATAGATTAAAGTCAGTAAACTAATAGAACCAACCAAGCATACTCTGAGTCTTTTCCTTTAAGTCCAATGTCCTTTCAGCTCTGATTTCTGGCTGTCTTTGCAGGCTGGTAGATTTTTCCACAGTTAGAGTCAGTTGCCCCTGGCCTGCTATGGAGGGCAGTTCAGATCTGGTCTCCCTGCCCAGTCTATCACTCAGATCTGGCCTTGTTTATTTATCAAGGGGTAATAGCTTCTGTCTTTCCCATTTTGATGTTGTTACCTAGGATTCCCAGCAGGTGGTGATATCTCACTGCTCCAGTTGATCTTTATCTGCAACACCTGAAACCTGCAAGTCAGTGCAAGCCTGGCAGGGTGGAAGTCAGAGGGCGCCCAGGACAGGAGGGAACAGGCAACAGTAGCGGCCTTGTGGCAGCCACTCCTGTACACGGAAGGAGCTCCATGAGCCTGACTCTGGGTGAGGGGTGGAGTGTAGCGGTGGCAGCGGCAGTGGCAGTGGTAGCAATCTCAATAGATCATGCTTGTGGGGACTTTATGGTTGCCTCAGGCATGGGTGGGGTGATGGCCATGGCATCATCCATGGCTGTGGCAGTGGCCCAGACTGCCAGGATGTTTGAGCGGTGGTGGCTGCTGCCCTTCATGTGAAGAGCAGGCTGTCGATGGTGGGAGCTGCAGCTCCCAGGAGAGAGCTAGAGTCTTTATGTGTGTTCTCTTTCATGGAGGGTCTCACAGACCAAGCTGCCCCATCACCATCTTTCCAGAAGTCCCCATGTATACATTTTAAGAGATGTTATCTATGTATTACTCTTTGAAGTTGAATTAAATTATGGTGGCAATGTGTAGTATGACACTTGCTTAACCATGCTTCTGCCTTTTTCTTTGACCATTCTGTCTGTTGTTTAGCAATTCAAATTTGGTAATTTGATTAATGCCATTTTTTGGGCAAACATCATACTTAAAAAGAGTATATGAATTTTTGGCACCCCATACTACAAGTTTGTAGAAACCAAAACAGCATGGTATTGGTGACAGAGTAGACATGTGGACCAATGAAATATAGTGGTGAATCTAGATATTCTCCCATATACTTACTATCAACTGATCTTTGACAAAGCAGACAAAGTACACACTGGGGGGAGGACACCCTATTTAATAAATGGTGTTGGAAAAAATGGATGGCTGCATGCAAAACAATGAAACTAGATCTCTACCTCTCTCAATATACAAAAATTAGCTCACGATGGATTAAAGACTTAAATGTCAGACCTGAAACTTTAAAAATTCGAGAAGAAAACCTAGGAAAATATCTTATGGACATCAGCATAGGAAGATAATTTATGACTAAAACCCCCAAAACAAATGCAGCAAAAGAATAAATAAATGGGACTTAATTAAGTTAATTAACAATTAAAAACTACTGCACATCAAAAGAAACACATGACAGAGCAAATAGGCAACCTGCAGAACTGGAAGAGATATTCTCAACCTGTCTATCTTACCAAGGGCTGATATTGTTGACATACAAAGAAATCAAACAAATCAGCAAGAAAAAAATCAAATAACTCCATTAAAAAGTGGATGAACACCATGAACAGACATCTCTCAAAAAAAGGCATACAAATGACTGACAAACATATGAGAAAAATGTTCAATATCATTCATCATTTGGGAGATGCAAACTAAATCCACAATGAGATGCCACTTTGCACCAGTTAGAATGGCAATTATTAAAACATTTAAAAAAAATATATCTGCTGCTGTTGATGTGGAGAAAAGAGAAGACTTACACACTCTTTGGTGGAGTGTAGATTAGCACAACCTCTATGGAAAGTGGTATGGAGATTACTCAAAGAACTAAAAGTAGATCTACTGTTTGATCCATCAATACCAATACTAGGTATTCACACTAAGAAAAAGAGGTCACTATATAAAAAAGACACCTGAACCTGTGAGTTCGTCACAGCACAATTTACAATGGCAAAGATGTAGAATCAAACTAAATGTCCATTAAACCAATTAATAGTGGATAATGAAATTTGGTATATATATACCATGCAACACTATGCAGCCATAAAAGGAATGGAATAATGTCCTTTGCAGACACACGGATAGAGCATGAGATCATCATCCTAAGTAGATGGACTCAGAAACAGAAAACCAAACACCATATGTTCACACTCATGTGTAAGCTAAACAGCCACAAACATGGAAATAACAGACACTGGAAATGCCAATAACACACTGGGAGGACGATGGGGATTAGGCTTCAGAAACTACTTATGGGGCACAAGGTTCACTACCTGAGGAACAGGCACCCTGAGAAAAAATCCCCACCCCGGCACAATATGTTCATGCAACAAATGCATGTGTACCCCTTGTATCTAAAATAAAATAAAAATAGATTAATTAAAATAAAATTAGAAAGTGTCTTCAAACTCACCAAATTGTATATATTAAATGTATGCAGTTTTTGAATATCAATTACAGTTTGAAAAACCTGTTTTTTAAAGAAATACAAATTTTTCAATTATTGATATGAAAAGACATTTTAGTATCTTAAATGGTCTGTAAGAAAATCTAGGATCTACAAGGAACTCAAATGTGTCGAAAAGAAAAAAAGACAAACAACCCCATCACAAAGTGGGCAAAAGATATGTATAGACCCTGCTCAAAAGAAAGCATAAGAGCAACCAACAGATCCGTGAAAAAATGCTCAGCCTCACTAGTCATCAAAGATATGCAAGTTAAAACCACACTGAGATACCACCTAACTCCAGTCAGAATGGCCATCAGCAATAACTCAAAAAACAACAAATGGCAGAGAGGATGCAGTGAAAAGGGAACACTTATCCACTGTTGGTGGGAACATAAACTAGTACAACCTCTGTGGAAAACAGTTGGTGATTCCTACAAGATCTAAAAACTGATCTCCCATACGACTCTACAATCCCCCTACTAGGAATATAACCAGAGGAACTCAAATCACTCTATGAAAAAGATACCTGCACATGCACATTTCTTGCAGCATTACCTACAATAGCAAAAAACATGGAACCAACTGTACTGCCCATCAAAAGAGGACTGGATAAAAAATGTACATATACATGATGGACTATTACACAGTCATAAAGAAGAACAAAATTATCATCTTCATAGAAACTTGGATGGACATAAAGGCTATAATACTGAGTGATCTATCACAGAAGCAAAGAACCGAGTATCACTTGTTCTCACGCATAAGTGGACCTTGAACAATTATTGTTGTACTGTAAGAAAGGGATTGGCAGTCGTGGGAAACTGCCAGGGGAGGAGGGCACACCTCACCAACAAGGGTACCTGCAAAATGAACATTTGTATACCTACCCCTGAATTGTACCCCACATCTTTAAAGTAAAAAAAATTTTAAAAATATGATCAAAAAAGAAAATGAACACAACAGTTAAAATCAAGTCATTTATAAGTAAATTTTATATTTAAAATATCCATTTTATATACTTGGAATTAAAACATATTTTTGAAAATGAAAAGGTTTATTGATAAATTGAATGATAAACTATAAGATATATATGTAAATATCATAAAATATAAACTCTCAATATAATAAATATTTACTTTCCCAGCAAGTTTTAACATTTATTATCTTGATACTACCTGGCAACTTAAGCACCCAAAGGTCTTCTCATTTGAGCAAGGATGTACAGTCATGTATGAACAGAATCTGGCCTTCTAAGAAAAACTGTCCTGTTGTTTTCCTGCTCCTTTCATTAGAAAGAGCACTGGGAGTCATTCTGAGATTACAGCCAAGTGGACAATGAATCTACAAGTAATTGGCAGACAGTATTTTTTAGTCAATTTGTTTCTCAGACATAAGGCAGTATAACAATAAAATTTCTGGCTTGAAAGTCAGTCAGACCTAGATCTGAATAATGATTTTGCCTCATACTGATTTTGAAATTTTAGAATTTAATAACTCTGGGGCTTTTGTTTTATTACAGTCTACATTCTGTAAAAGACAATTATTATTTTCTCTGACCCCAGTAATTGTATAGTGTAGTTGAAAGATTGGCATATGATTTCTTCTATATGAAAAAAATACCTTGTGAAATGTAAAGCATAGTGAATTGTATTGATAAAGGTGACATAAGAAAACACACAAGCCGGGCTCGGTGGCTCAGCCTGTAATCCCGCGCCTTTGGGAGGCTGAGGTGAGTGGATTGCCTGAGTCCGCGGGTTTGAGACCTGCCTGGGCAGCGAGACCTCATCTCTACAATAAAATAAAAAAATCAGCCGGGCGTGGTAGAGCGCATGCCTGTAATTCCGGCTACTTGGAAGGCTGAGGCAGAAGGATCACTGGAGCACAGCAGGCGAGGCTGCAGTGACCGGAAGCGGCCACTGCACTCTAGTCTGGGTGACTGAGTGAGACTCCAACTAAAAAAAAAAAAAATAGAAAAGAAAAGAAAGCACACAAAACAAAAATATACAGTTTTTAGAGCAAAAGGTGATATTCCAAAAAGAAATGTATCATTAAAGTCTTCTGGGGACCTGACTTGAATTCGTAATGAGCTGAATATTGGCAGGCACCAGTCATGAGTTTCAAAGTCAAACCAAACATAACCCCAGTCCTCATTAGAAGGCAGCATATGTAAATCAGCCAGCATACTGGAATGCAATAAATTATAGATGCAAATTATAAAGCTAGGTGAACAGAGGGGGAAGGTCTGCTTATTACTGTGCATATGTATGTTTTGGGTAGGCAAGCAGTGAGTATGTGCAATATAGCAAGTGTTAGAAAACAGTGAAGTTGACAGAGAAAGAGATACTTGAGAACTGAATTAAAATTTGCCCTTAGAATCCTATAATTTTACTGTATTACCTTTTTTATAATCTGTCATTTTATCAGTGTGCAATTTTGTATTTCATGACTCTGTTTCAACAAAAATGTAAGTTCCATTAGCTTATGTCTTACTATTTAAAAATAAATGTTATTGTGTATATTTAGTACATGCAACATGATGTTATATGATACATATATAGTAAAATGCCTACTCTAGTGTAACAGATTAATACAGCCACTATTTCACATTATGTTCCTCCCTGTGGCAATAGCAGCTATAATCTACTCATTTAGCAAAAATCCTTAATATAATACTGTTCTCAATGACTGTTCTCATATTGTGCATCAGCTCTTTTTACTTGTTTTACCTAGGCATCTTCTTTTTTCTGCTTTTTAACCTACATCTTCCCATTTAATGTCCCCAAACCTCCACCCCGGTTTCCTCTGTTTTATTTTCTATCTCTATATATTTGAATTTTTTTACATTTCACATATAAGTGGAATTATGTAATTTTTCTCTTTTTTAGCCTTTTTAAATTTAGCACAACGCCCTCCAGGTACATCTGAATGGCAAGATCTTCTCTTTTTTTCTTTTTTCTTTTTTTTTGAGTTGGAGTCTCACTCTGTCACCCAGACTGGAGTGCAGTGGCCACTCCCGGTCACCTTAGCCTCGACCTGCTGGGCTCTGGCGATCCTTCTGCCTCAGCCTTCCAAGTAGTTGGAATGACAGGCGCATGTTACCACACCCGGCTAATTTTTTGATTTATTGTAGAGATGAGGTCTCACCAGGTTGTCCAGGCGGGTCTCGAACCCGCAGGATCAGGCAATCCACTTACCTCAGACTCCCAAGGCGTGGGATTATAGGCTGAGCCACCGAACCCAGCTTCTTTTTTTTCTTAAAGGCTAAATAATATTCACTCATTCATTGATGGATGCTTTTTACATTCACTCATCCATTGATGGATGCTTAAGTTGTGTAAAAGTTTATTTGGTTGCAATTAATGGGACCTAATCTTGGCTAAGATACATTGGGAAAATGTTGACAGTTCAATGAGTCAAAGGAAAAGGACTAAGCATTGACTAGAGTAAGGACTAAAAAAAAGTGAAATTAGGGCAGCCCATTAAACCAAAACACGTATGAGGGCATATTTGAAAAATTTTAAAATTGATAAGTGTTATTACCTTACTTTTTTATCATCACTGTTAACAACTTGGAACATTTAACTTTTTTGTCATTTAAACTTTTTTTAATATTATGTACCTCTGTTAATAATATCAACATTTAAGCCGGGCTTGGTGGCTCAGCCTGTAATCCCGTGCTTTGGGAGGCTGAGGTGAGTGGATTGCCTGAGGCCGCGGGTTCCAGACCCAACTGGACAATTTGGTGAGACCTCATCTCTACAATAAATCAAAAAATCAGCTGGGCATGGTAGTGCATGCCTGTAGTTCCGGCTCCTTGGAAGGCTGAGGCAGAAGGATCACTGGAGCCCAACAGGTCGAGGCTGCAGTGGCTGCGAG
>NW_007232919.1:0-12081 GCF_000164805.1 Carlito syrichta
CAACTCAAAAATAACAGCTGCTGGAGAGGTGTGGTGAAAAGGGAACACTTCTACACTGTTGGTGGGAGTGTAAACTAGTGCAACCTCTGTGGAAAGCAGTGTGGCGATTCCTAAAAGCTCTAAAAATTGACCTTCCATATGACCCTGCAATCCCCCTACTGGGAATATACCCTGAAGAACACAAATCACTCTATAAAAAAGATACCTGCACACGTATGTTTATCGCAGCATTGTTCACAATAGCAAGAACCTGGAAACAACCATGCTGCCCATCAAAAGAGGACTGGATTAAAAAATGTGGTACATATACATGATGGAATACTACGCAGCCATAAAAAAGAACAAAATCATGAATTTCGCTGCAACCTGGATGGAACTAGAGTCTATAATACTGCGTGACCTCTCACAAAAACAAAAATCCGAATATCACATGTTCTCACTCATATAATGGACCTTGAACATCCAATGCAATACTATAAGAAAATGACTGATGGTACTGGGAAACTATGGGGGGGAGGGGGATGGGATTAACAGTAGCAAATATCTGTCGGGGGATGGGAAAACACTTCTTATCTACAGGGTGCCTGAATGAAACGTCATTGTACACCTAACCCTTAACTGTACCCCACAAAACCATAATAAAAAATACTGATTAATGAAAGATGACACAATTTTTTAAATGTTGCTTTATCATTATATATTTACTTTGTTTCCAGTTTTTCTTTCATGTAAATAATTGTTGTGAACATCTTTATAAATCAAACTGGTCATAGTGCAAATACTTACGGAATTACTAGATCAAACGGTATAATTACCTTACAGGCTGTGGATGTGTTTTTCTAGACTGCCTGCCAGAAAGGCAATACCAAGTTAAACATCTCTCTACAGTTTCTGATAATGCTTGTTTTATTGCATCTTTACCAAACCCTTTTAAAAAATATTAATAGCCTTTATTTTTCAGAATAGTTTTAGCTTTCAGAAAAATTGAGTTGAAAATTTGAGCAGAAAATTTGGACACATGTATATTGTTATGTATCTACTGTTGCAGTATCTTACAGATTAGTTTCACAGCCCGAAACATCTCCTTTGTTCCACCTTTTCACCCCTCCCTCCCTATATCCCTGGCAACCTCTGATCTACTAGTTTTATAATTTTGCCTTTTTCAGAATATCATACAGTTGAACTCATAGTTTGGAGCCTTTTCACATTGTCTTCTTTTGCTTAATAGTTTGCATTTAAGTTTCTTGGTTTTGTTTTTATTTCTTATTTTTTAGGCATGATTGTGCATTTCTTTTTATGGCTAGGTAATAGATCATTGTATGGATATACTGAAGTTGGTTTGTCCTTCAACCCTTGAAGGACATCTTGGTTACTTCCACATTTTGGAAGTTATGACTAAACTTGCCATAAAATTCATGTTTGGGTTTTCTTATGGATGTAAGTTTTCAACTTATTTGGTATATACCAAAGTGCAAAATTGCTGGATCGTATGGTAAGAAGAGTATGATATGGTAAGAAGTGTAGTTTCGTAAGAAACCACCAAACTGTTAAAGTACCTGTGCCATTTTACATTCCTACCAGCAATGAATGAGAATTAAACTTAAAAAAAAAATAGTTCTAATACCTTTTAGAAGAAGCTAAAGCAAAAGTGATATAGTGCTTATAAATTGAGACATGACTACTGACATTATAGTGCTCATTGTATTCTACATTTGTTTCAGGTTTAATGCATTCAAAAGGACTAATATCATACTGCAACATTTGGTAAGTTTTGACTTTGTTTTGCTGGCATTATTAGATTATATGTGTAACTTAAAATGTCATTGTTAGGGAAGTAGAGAAATACTGGCATGACATTTTTCCTTGACCTTAGTACAACATGGTTCTGAACTGTACAATGCCAACACTTGACACACATACTTTGTAGGAGGTAGCATAAAGTTATTTAAGAGCATGAATCTTACAAGTCAAGATGCCTGGATTTAAACAACAGGAAAACTACTTAATCTTGGGCAGATTACTTGGTCTCTTGCAGCTTTCCTTTTGGTATATATAAAATGAGGATAATAATAATATCTACCTTAGAATGCTTATAAATGATAGATAATGCATTTAAAAATCGAGCATAGTGCATGGCATATAATAATCATTTTGTACATGTTAGCTGTTACTGTACTAATGGTACTCTTGTAAAACTTAAATGTCCTTAGTTTATCAGATTGTAAGGAAGAAATAATTTTTATTCTTCTTATTCTTTTATATTCCTTATAGAGCCTGACAAGTACTTCACACATAAAAATAAAAAGTCATCTGATATCACTTACTACTATGCTAGATGCGTACTTGACATGCATTAACTCAATTAATTCTCATTATAGTACTATGAAGTAGACACCACAGATCTCTTATTTGCAATTCGAAAACCTGCAAACCAAAGGCTTTTTGTTAGTTTGTGACAAATGCATTTGGTGGCAAAATCTGATCTGAACAGCTCTTGTCATTATCCTAACTAGTAGGAATATTCATGGTTTGATGTACAAGTATAAAAGCATTTGATTACAGTGTACTGATCCAGACTCTACTTGGGGTATCTTATATAGCACGTAATATATACTGTTACTTTTCCAAAATCTAGAAAATTTTATAAATTAGGGGTTTGTAGCCTTATCCCTATTTAACAGACAAGAAACTGAGGGACTGAGAGGCTAAGTAACATGCCCAATGTCATACAGGTAGTAAATATGAGGCGTGATTTGAATCCAGGCAAACTGGCTTCATAGACTACCTACTGTATTCTTCTGCCAGAGTGGGCACTAAGTAACTACTGCAAGTGTTAACCGAAATGGATAGGAGGCTATGAAGCCTGAATATCCTTTCCTACCTGTCTTAGTTCATTTTCTGTTGTTTATAACAATACCTAAAACTGAGGAATGTATTTTAAAAAAGGAAATTATTTCCTACAGTTTTGGAGGCTGAGAGGTCTGATGTCAAGAGTCTGCATCTTGTGTGGGCCATTTTGTTGATGGGGATTCTCTGAAGAGTACTGAGGTAGCATAGAACATCACATGGCAAGGGGGCTGAGCATGCTAGACTGGGTCTTTCTTTTTTTTTCTTTTTTTGAGTTGGAGTCTCACTCTGTCACCCAGACTGGAGTGCAGTGGCACGCTCCCGGCCGCTGCAGCCTTGACCTGCTGGGCTCTGGCAATCCTTCCGCCTCAGCCTTCCAAGTAGCTGGAACTACAGGCGCGTGCTACCACACCCGGCTAAGATTTATTGTAGAGGTGAGGTCTCGTCAAGTTGCCCAGGCTGGTCTTGAACCTGCAGGCTCAGGCAATCTACTCACCTCAGCCTCCCAAAACACGGGATTGCAGGCTGAGCCACTGAGCCTGGCTCTTTTTTTTTTTTTTTTTTAAATAAAGCCATTTATATATTCTATTTCCATAATAACCCATTAACCCATCAACCCATTAATCCACTAACCCATTAGTTTATAATAAGTTAATCTATTCATGGGGATGGATCTCTCATGATCTCTTAAAAGACCCACTTCTCAATACTGCCACATTGGGAATTAAATTTCAGCATGAGTTTTGGAGGAGACATATATTCAAGCCATAGCACTACCCTTGTTTATTTTAGTCAGCTGATATACATGAGGTCTAAGGAGTTTCCTAGAAAAAGAACTTGGAGCAATGTCTGTGATTCGTATTTAGACATTGTACACAGGTGGAATGGGAAGACATGACAGAAGCCAGATTACTTGGGGACTGAAGTGACATCGGACAGAGATCATCTTGAGGGTAGAAAGATAAACTGGACTCTCAGGGCCTGAGGGCTGAGTGTTTCTGGGTCTCAATATTTGCATTTACATGTGCTTCAGGGATAGAGAGGTTGTATCCCAAGCAGTTCTTCTGTGGCTCTTCTAAGGGAGTCAGTAGAAAGAGGGTCATCCTTTTTATTTCAAAGAGGAGTGATGGAAGTATGCCATTGTTGGCAGTATTGCAGGCAGGGTTTTGAGAAGTAGACAGGGCTAATTTCTGATAATGGTGAGTCATTCATGATGACTCTTCCAAAATACAAGTTGGGGAATAGAACTCAGAAAGGAGGCCAAAATTCTACATTTCTGCAGATAAGGTTTATCAAGCTAATGAAAGCCAGTGGAACCTGTTTATGATGCCTCATTTGTATCCATAGGATGATTTGGACATATTCTAACTAAAACAATTTTTCATAGAAATATCTGTTTTTCTTCTTTCTCCATAACCTAAAACTCTTAAACCATATTTTAATTTAATGTGCAAAAGTTCATTTAATTTTGACCTGGGCATGGAGAAAGCTTCCAATTTTTTTTTCCTTTTAGAAAGTAGTCCTATTCAGTATGCTCAGAAAGTGATGCTGAGCATGTTATTTTCATGACAGCAGTCATGTTCTTATTTTGTATGTCCTGATGGTGTCCTAGGATAAGTATTAACTTTTTAAAACTACAGCTGAATTTTTTTAACCCCCCTCATCAAAGGTTCCTAGTTCCCAAGGATACAATAGGTAATACTGTTTTAGTTGATTCAGGCTGCTATAACAAAATACCATAAACTGGGTAGCTCATAAACAACAGAAGTTTATGTCTTACAGTTCTGGAACCTGGGATGTTCAAGATCAAGGGGCCAGCAGATTCAGTGTCTGGTGTGGACCAGCTTCCTGGTTTCATAGACAGCTGTCTGGACCTTCTCTTGGTGTCCTCATTTGGCAGAAGGAGTGAGGGAACATTCCAGGATTTCTTTTGTAAGGACACTGGTTCCATTCATAAGGACTATAATCACCTTCCAAAGGTCCTAGTTCTTATACTATCAGCTTGGGGGTTAGAATTTCAACATATGAGTTTTGGAGGGACTCAAGCATTCAGTCTGTAGTACTGAACAGGTTAATAGACTGTTATTGTGGCATGGATGCTGGCAGAAGACATGAAACTCTTGGATTAGAGACAAAAGATGTCATTATTAGTGACACAAGGAGCAACACTGAACAAGTCTTCCCTTGCTCCCCAAGTCCCATGGGAGTGATGTAGCAGGCCCACATGAATGCCTGCAGGTACAGCATATTGCATTATAGGACAGCAGTACTGAATTTGGGGAACCTGTTCATTTGTAGCAAGCTACAAGCAAGCCAGCTGTCTGTCCCAGAGGGAGGCATCACCTTCTTCCTTGAGGTTGTTCACAACAACTACAGCCCTGAAAAATGGCCCAGGCAAAGAGCACTCAGACCCTTGTGTATATGGCAATATCTGTTCATGGCATACCTAGCAATATAGTGCGAGAAATTCCAGTGCCCATACCAGATTGTGTCTTACAACTGCTAAGTTTTATTTTTTGACCTAGATAGCAGTTACAGGGGTTTTGCCTTATAATCATTCACTAAGTTCTACATTATATTTTGGGTGACTTTCTGTGTTTGTGTTTTATTTTACAATAGAAACATACAACAACTCAATTTCCAGACAAGATCATATTCTGAAGTACTGGAGGCTAGGACTGTAACATATGAGTTTTGGGGAACATAATTCAACCCATAACAGTAACATTCACAGGGGAAACTGAAACTGGGTAAGGGGAATGCATGAATTCTCTTTACTATCTTTGTATCTTTTCTGTAGATCTAAAATTATTGTTAGGGGCTCGGTGACTCAGCCTGTAATCCCATGCCTTTGGGAAGCTGAGGTGAGTGGATTGCCTGAGTCCACGGGTTCGAGACCTGCCTGGGCAACTTGGCGAGACCTCATCTCTACAATAAATCAAAATGAGCCGGGTGTGGTAGCGCGTGCCTGTAGTTCCAGCTACTTGGAAGGCTGAGGCGGAAGTATCGCCAGAGCCCAGCAGGTCTACACTGCGGTGGCCAGGAGTGGCCACTGAACTCCAGTCTGGGTGACAGAGTGAAACTCTAAAAAAAAAAAAAAAAAAATTTATTTTTAAAACTTATTTATGTAAAGTCAGATAATAGAATCTAACATTTTCACAATAAGCAGAATAAAGAGATTTTCCACATCCAATTAAACCCATAATCTCAATAAGATTTAAAGAAAAAATTCAAGGGGTAATTACAGGTAAAACATTTAAAAACAAAGCTGCCTTGGGTGGGAATGCCACTGATTTAACATTTATCATTTTCAGGTACTTTTCCATAAAGCTATCACAAAAATGGGATGCTTCAGGGATAGAGAGGATGTATCCCAAGCAGTTCTTCTGTGACTCTTCTAAGAGTGTCAGTAGAGAGTTATCCTTTCTTTTTATTTCAAAGTGGAAATATCTTGTATTCCTGTTTTAATTTAGTCACTTGCCATGGTCATCTATTCATGTCGCTACTACAGGTAATGTTGTCTCATATTTTTTTCTTTTTGATGTTTCTATTATAAAATAAAACAAACACAGAAAACCACGTGGTTCACAGGCCTTCATGAACTCTGCTCCCAATTTTAATGTATAGAGTCTAATTGTAATACATTTAAGTGTTGCATACATGTTAGCCTGCTAGGCATGTGGCACCACCCTTTCATGAATATTCATTGCTACTCCTGTAACCTGTTGATTAAGTATGCTTAGCCAGCCTGTTCAGCATTAAGTCCTGTCTTGTTCTTCCCTCCCTCAAAGTGCTTGCTCTCCACTTCTGCTGGAGGCTATGCTTCCACCCTGTGGCATGGCCAGCCTGCAGGCTGCAACCCTGTTGGAGAAACAAAGCTCTCCTTTCCAAATGTATGAACCTCCTGATTCTCCAGTTGACAGTTCATTTGTCATAGTCTGCATTCCATGTAGGAATGCCCTGACATCCTGGTTAATGAAAAAAAAGTATATACAGAGGTTGCCAAAAAAGTTTGCATTTTAAGAAAGGAAAAACTGTATTAAGATTGGTTATCATCTGTGTCCAGGCACTTCAGATTATGGCAAATATCTCTTAAAAGGTGTGTACAGTTTTTGGCACTGCCAGTATATATAGGTTGGTACTGTGGTTTGAATGTGTGTTTCTCCAAATTTCATATGTTGGAGCTTAATATACAATGTGATAATATATATGAAGAGGTGAGGCCTTTTGGGAAGTAATTAAGTCATGAGCACCCTACTCTCACCAATGAGATTAGTGCTCTTATAAAAAAGAATGAAGAGAGCCCACTATCCCTTTTGCCCTTTCCTTTCCACCCTTCCACCACATGAGGGCACAATTTGCCATCAATGAGGAGCAGGCCCTCGCCAGAGGATGAATCTGTGGGCACCTTCGTCTTGACCTCTGTAGTCTCTGGAACTGTAAGAAATAAACTTATGTTCTTTATAAATTACCCAGTTTAAGGCATTTTGTTATAGCAGCAGGAATGGACTAAGACAATTGGTGTAGGGTTTTGGCAAATGCATCCACCACCCCAATACTCTACAGTTCCATCACTTTAAAATTTCCCTTGCATCCCCTTTGTAGTCAGCCACTTCCCTCAACCTCCATTCCTCCTTCATGGCTCAAGATTAGCTGCCTTTCCTTTTTCTTTTCCTTTGTCCTCCTCCCTTTCCTCCAGCTGTAATTAGAAGCACTAAGCTCCTTAGGCCATGGTTTTGAAATGCTTCTCCTTTGAGATGAAGGCTTTTATTTTGTAAGCCTTATTTCTCTTCCTCCACTGTAGTGGGACCTCTCTAGAGCCTCGGGGATACAGGCTTGAAGTCCTTCCCCTCCCTGCAGATTAAGTCTTGTTCTGTGTGGGAGATAAGGGCAGAGGGTTTGGCAATTTGTAGGCTTCATTCTGGTTATAATTTATGGCACTACCAAAGCTGGGACTGTACCTCTCCCTATGGAGAGACTTGGTCCTATAGACCTAGAACAGATTTGAGTGCTAATGAAATAGTTGATACTGTCTTGCCTCTCAAATGTTATACCAGTTATTCTATTTGACTGAAAATTTCTTGTACTTCTGTAAGTATAAAAAAGTCATGACTGATATTACCCATGTACAGAGATTTCCTTTGAGTTAGAATTTATCTGTCAAGTTTCATGCAATGAGAAATTTTTCTAATACTCGAGCTATCTGCTTTATCAGGTACCAGAAACATTATCCATAACAGATGAATGGTTATTCACTTTAACCTAATTTTCTTAGCAGTATGTTAAAGGAACATAATTTTATGCCACGTGTTAAAGATCACTAAGGGTAACTTTATTTAGGACTACTGCAATAGGTGTAGGGACCACTGTAGCAGGGTTTTGCAGTAGGGCAGCGAGATTGGACTCAACTCCAAATACAAGAAGGAAAATTGGGAATTTATATCCAAGGAAGGGGAGAAAGTATGGGTGGGTTGGCGGATGGAAAATGTCTAAGATGAAACATAAGATTATGAGGGAATCCTGGCTGACCCAACCTAGCAGGATGACTGCTGAAAGCAGAAGTGGTGGTCAGATAACACCTGGACCATGGTAGGGGATGCAAAACCTGATCACATAGTGAGGGTGATCAGGTGTCAAGAATGGGAAATTCTTGTTGAACTGATTTATTAGTAGGATTCTTTATAAAATTGCACAGTGCAGAGGTAAACACCAAGGCAAAAAGTCAAGACCTAGTTGGAAGAGGATTCAGCAGAGCCTGACTAGTTTGGTCAGGAAGAAAATCATTGTCAAATATTAGTTCTGAAAACTCCCCAAGTCATTTAAAGGTTATGTTTGGGCGATGCGGGAACCTGGTCTGTGAAACCCTCTGCAAAGGAGAAGTGCAGTGGGTCTCTGGCTCTCGCTGCAGTGGCTGTGGGCCCCAAAATCGCAGCCTGCTCTTCGTACAGAGCTCGGCTGTTTTCACCGCTGGGACATCACAGCGGACTGGACAGCCACCGCAGCGCAGATGCCACCGCCGCTGCCGCCGGTAGCACATCGCGCCACCTGAGCCAGAGGTGATCCACGACTTCAGTCCTTGAAGCCCCTTCAGGAAGATCTGCTGGGATCGCTGCCACCTCTCCCGCGATCGAGACGTCCTGCCCGCCGTGAGTCCCCTGCCTGTGCCCTGAGGCAGGCATCCACCTCCAGTCTCTGTCGGTTCCTGTCTGGCCCCACCCCTCTGGGGCGAGCAGCTGAGATAGCGATTCAAGGTAACAACAACACCGAAACGGGAGAAACAAGCTTGAAAAAGACATAGGCCAGAGTGGTGAACAGAGGGTGATCTGAACTGTCCTTCACAGCAGACCAGGGGCAACTGACCCTAACTGCAAACTAATTTACCTGCTTGAAAAGAAAGCTAGATATCAGAACTGAAAGGACATTGGACTTAAACAAAAAGTCTCAGAGTGTGCTTCATTGATTCTGTTAGTTTAATGACTTAATTCTATTCCTACTGTATTGTTCCTTTTTTTTTTCCCTCTCCCTTTTCTTCTCTTTTCTTCTCTCTGTAAACCATATCTTTGTATAGAGGAACAGCACACCAATAACACCAATAAGGTGGTTGGTTAGCGTGTATGTTAGCATCACTGTATGTTGTTTTTTTTTTTTTTGTATGGGAATTGGTTCGTCAGTAGCTGTGGTCTGTTGTTTTTATCTGTTTCAGTATAGATCTCTCTCTCCATTTGTTGGCACACGTTTGTTTCCCCCCTTACTCCTCTATCTCTCCACCCCCCTCTTCAACCCATTGTCTGCTCCATTCTCTTCCCTCTGCTAACCACATTTTATTTCAGGGAGTAAACCTACAGCCCCACTGCATGGACAGATTCCAAGACAGTGGGAAGTCGGTTCCAGATTATCCACACACCTGTCAGTGAATACCAGGACCTGCAGATAGATTTTGAATCACAGCTCCCCCCTTAAGTAAATCTCAAAACTGCAAAAAGAACCAACCCCAACCTACAGTGCAACTCCAGAATTGAACAAAGTAAGAGGGCATACATAAAGAATAGGAGATTGAAAAAACAGAAGTAAAAACAATCCCTTTACCCCTGAATAACAGAATTAAAGAAGACAGTGACGTGGAGGGAAGGAAAAAGTAGGGAGGGGGAAAAATCGCACAAATGATGAAAAACCAAAAGAAGAATATAGGTCTCACACAGACCCTTGGGAGATGAGACACTGAGAAAACACATTCTGGAACACAAACAATGAAGAGCCCCCAGAATGACTGGTCACATGCAACAAATGAAGACATCAAGACATTAATGGGGAGAATTAAAAAAATTGAGGAGAGACTAGAGGAAAATAGGAAGGAGCTGATGTCAGAAATAACAGCAGTAAAGAATACTGTGATGGAAATGAATAACAGACTAATAAGCATGGAAAGCAGAATTAGCCAAGCAGAAGAAAGAATCTCAGAGCTTGAAGACCAAAACACAGAACTAACCCAAACTGTCAAAGCATAGAAAAGAAGCTCAAAAAGACAGAACAAAACCTGCAAGAGATGAATGATCACTTCAAGAGACTAAACCTAAGAGTAATTGGGCTTCCTGAGGCAGAGAGAGAAACAGAAGCCACACTGGAACAAATATTTCATGAAGTCATTCAAGAAAACTTCCCTCATCTCATCAAGGATGAGAAAATTCAAACACAAGAGATACAGAGAACCTCTGCAACACAACAAATGAGAACACCAACTCCGAGGCACATAATAATTTGCCTAAACAAAGTAGCTATAAAAGAAAAAATCCTAAAGGCAGCAAGAGTAAAAGGCCAGACTACCTACCAGGGAAGACCAATTAGAATAGCAGCAGATTTATCCACAGAAACCCTTCAGGCTAGGAGAGCCTGGAGCCCTATCTTCAAAGTTCTAAAAGAGAAACAATTTCAACCAAGAATAACCTACCCAGCCAAACTAAGCTTCATTAGTGAGGGAGAATTGAAATCTTTTCCAGATATCCAATCCCTAAGAACCTACACTGCCAACAGACCACCTCTACAAGAAACACTTAAGAAAGTACTGAACACAGAAGAAAAAGAAAAAAGAACAACAACATTCTTCACAGGAGTATAGGCAAAAGATTAAAAACACACATGAGCCAACTCCAGAACCCAAAGAAAGACAACAAACAAACAGGAACAACTCTGTAAGAACCTTATGACAGGGATCAACTCTTACATTTCAATTATTAGCCTAAATGTGAATGGACTAATTGCACCACTGAAAAGACATAGAATGGCAAAATGAATAAAATATCATCAGGCAACAATCTGTTGCCTTCAAGAGACTCACTTCACTAGAAAGGACACCCACAGACTCAAAGTAAGAGGATGGGAAACAAACTTTCAGGTGAACGGAATACAAAAGAAAGGAGGAGTAGCGATCTTAATTTCAGACAAAATACCCTTCAAGCTATTAAAAATCAAAAAAGATAAAAGAAGGCCACTACATAATGATAAAAGGCTCAATCCATCAACAAGAAATATCTATTCTAAACATATACGCACCCAACATAGGAGCACCAACTTTCATAAAGCAACTTCTAGGAAAACTAAAGAAAGATATTGATTCTAACACCATCATAACTGGGGACTTTAATACCCCACTCACAACCCTAGACAGATCATCAGGACAAAAAATCAGCAAGAAGATTCGGAACCTCAATGTGACTTTGGACCAAATGAACTTAATTGATACCTACAGAACACTCCATCCAAAGACCACAGAATATACATTCTACTCATCACCGCATGGAACGTATTCTAAGATCAACCACGTAATTGGCCATAAATAAAGCATAAGCAAATTTAAAAGGACCGAAATTCTACCATACACCTTCTCAGACCACAGTGGAATAAAAATAAACATTAACACCAACAAAGCGCCCCCAAAACCCACAAATACATGGACACTAAACAGCATCATGCGAAACAACTCCTGGGTCAATGATGAAATCAAAACAGAGATCAAAAGATAGCTGGAAACAAATGAAAATGAAGAAACATCTTACCAAAACCTCTGGGACGCCTTGAAAGCTGTAGTAAGAGGGGAATTTATATCCCTACAAACATACATGAAGAAAATGGAAGGATCACAAATTAACAACCTAACAAGCCACCTAAAGAAGCTGGAAAAGCAAGACCACAAAAACCCTAATTTCAGCAGAAGAATCCAGATCACCAAAATAAAAGCCC